>NW_026598789.1:0-104902 GCF_029784155.1 Uranotaenia lowii
CGAGAGTTTTGAGAGACGGGCAATGGATTTCAGGTATTAAATTCAGTGCAAAGGGGGTTTAACTTTTTGGCAATGATTGCGTTGTTATGCAACGATTGAGTCGATATTTATACACGGAATTTTTTGGCACGGTCAATTGATTCCTGATTTCCAATTTAGTAGCTGACGGCAGACAAAGTGATCGTCCAATATTTTTGAAATTATTACTTAACAATGAATTCAAAAGTGCATCTGCAAAATGCTTTTCAGTTGACTTTCATGCAAATTGTTCATGACATATTCCGAGTTGAAAGCGAAAGGGAGTTCGTATGGGATCAGCTAGTATAAGTAATAAATTAATGGATATTAGGTTTGAGATTAATTTTTTGCTTATTCTATTGATTATTGTTAGTATTGAACACCTGTCACATGGCTTCCAACATGTTTATGTGTAAAATTAATATTCGATGCAAGAATTTTGAAGTTTTTATTGTTGGTTTTGAATTTTGAACCTATTTGGTTACACTTCCTCATTAAACTAGGGTTGCCATCCATCCCGCAAGAGCCATGTCCCGCTTTTTTGTTAAATGTCCCGCTGTCCCGCTTTTTCCTCAAAATGTCCCGCTTTTTTTCTTGGAAAACTTTTACAAAGTTCACTAACTTACTCTAAAAGCAATCAAATTTTAGCCCCAATTTGAATGCATTGGTTCAATAAAGAAAGGCTTTCAAACACTTTTTTCTAAAATAGGCAGCAATTTTCATATTTCTTATAAGACTCTAATAACTTAATAACTCTAATGTTCTGTTTCTGATTCAGTTAACCGTTCTTGTAGCCACGATTAATCAATGCAATATAAATTACTTTTTTTATGAAGAATATATTGTTTAATTTGTTTTCAAATGATTAAAGATCTTAGTTTTTCGCCAGAATCTTAATATACTGCTTTATATGAGCTTCGTTCAATCGTTGATAAAAATCGGTTTCAACTGGTTTCTGTCAATTTGTAGATGTTCAACGAGCCAATGTTTTGGTCGAAACTAGTCAGGTCGTTGTTCAATGGAGCAAGTTGAAACAAGTCGAAACCAATCCAGCTCGGCAGCAGGATTCGTTTCGACCAGGTAGAAATCGGTCGAAGTCAATTGGAAAGAGACAGGAGATCAACTGTCTATCCATTTCTTCTTGTTTCGACCCGTTTCGACTAGACTTTATTGAACTGACTTATGGTACATCACCTTTTTAAACTTCGTTTTCCAATGTATGCAATGATGGAAATTTTCTAGAGTTTTCAAATTTTTAAATTAAATTGGAAACATATATATTTTTTATCACATAATGGTTGTATAAGTGGTATCAAATCCGCCATTTACACGTAGAACTTGAATTTTTTTCTATCAAATAACGTGTTAATTCACGAGAACCGTGGAAATTAAACGTGCTGATGGGAAACACCAGGGGAAATAAAAGTCATGTAAAAAAACTGAACATAATCAATCCGCTTGAAAAAAAAACCCTTAGAGTACCTTTTCTATGCACAACTTTGGAAGATGTTTGGTTATACAATTAGGAAGCTATTTTTAATTTTTCTTTCAGGAGAAATAAGATTTCTTAAGAGATTCTCAAATGTCCCGCTTTTTTCGGCTATGTCCCGCTTTTTTTTCGTGAAATGTCCCGCTTTTTCTGAAAGTATCTGGTATGCCTACATTAAACCCATTCTTAAGGT
This sequence comes from Uranotaenia lowii, assembly GCF_029784155.1. Lineage (NCBI taxonomy): Eukaryota > Metazoa > Arthropoda > Insecta > Diptera > Culicidae > Uranotaenia > Uranotaenia lowii. The sequence continues at coordinate 1,701 of NW_026598789.1, forward strand.
AGGGCTTTTGTGTATCAACATTTGAGTTTCCATACAAAAGGTTTATTGAATTGCAATTCTAAACTTACAATGAAAAATAAGTTTGAATTCGTGAAGGCCAAATCGTGTTGTCAAATGAAATGTCTTTAGGGTAAAGTGATATAGCATAAAATTCCGCCGGAGGCAAGATAATTTCTTGACATGTTCGTTTACACTTATTTTTGAACACCTTTTGGGATCATGAAATTTCAGATTACTACTAGAGTGAACTCATTTCTTGATCTGAAAATTTTACTTGGAAAAAATCTTCATGGGGGGTGGGGGGTTAAACCCCTAAACTCCTCCCCGTACGCACGGCCTTGTCAGTCGGATAAAACTGCTAACCGAGTTGCGTCTAATGTCTTCAACACTTTGCATAGAGCCCAGCGTATAACATATTTGAATGAATTTCATCAAAATTTTCTCTGATTCAAAATTAATCCCGAATGTTTGTTTCATCATTTCACGTCAACGAAGCTGCTATCCTCTTCATATTTTCGAATCGCATTTTGCCAACTGACTCAGTGAAATGTTGTAGAAGGTACACCATTTGTGCACGATATTTTGCGGATTTCCGGGAAAATGCTTCTAATTTTCACAAAAATTATGAAAACTTAAGCCCACGGTACACAGAGATTTAAGTTTGTCTGTAAACAACAACACACAGCAGAATTCATATATTAAAACATCATCCGGAATAAGCAGGGTTTCAATTAAAAAATCGTGCTAAGACATAGTGAGACACCCTATAGATTCTCCTGATATATTTAGAAATACCCGGGTTTTAGAAGTAAAGTGAAATTTGAAATGGTTTTCCTCAATTTCCCCTAGTGTTTTTTTTTAAACACTAGATATTTACTGCTTACAATCGTCCTGATTTTGTGTTGAAAAATTCAAAATCAAATGTTTAACCAACCAAGTTTTCGGGAAACCTTCTACAATACTCACTCTAGGGTCCCTAGGGTCTAACTTATATTAGAGTGAAACTATTTGAAATACATTTAACAGAGGCCAACTTACTTGTTATATTTTACGTTTTGATTCCGATTTTCAATTTCCTTTCCTTGATTTCTAGAATTTCAAGCAGTATAATAAAAGTTTTTCCTCGGGGCAGGGGAGGGGGTCTGCCTTCTTAATCCAGCCTTGGGAACAAACCGAGATTTTAATATTTTAGCCCTGTTTCTCATCTTCAGAAAGAACCATATGTCTACGTAGTAACTTCTAACTTCTACCATCACAAAATAAAACTATTTTCAAGTCATCTTCATCCCCTACGTAGAGTTCATATCTATAATGATAATCATCTCTAGCCTGTAATGATGGCTAGGAGTAAGAGATTATCTTTCCGAAAATGATTCATCTTCCGCGTCACTTTGATGTTTTACGGTGTGGTGGAAATAAGATGGCACAGTCAACCCTTTTTTGTTGTTATGGTTGTTGTTTTTACCAGCATGGAACAAGTCAAGGTTCGGGACCGATGAAACAAAACATAAACACTCGACCGTGTCGTCAGGTCGCCTAAAACAAAATGAGGAAAAAGCGGAGCCGAGCGATTGCGCTAAAAGCTCCTCAAGGGCATGATGATGCTGCAATCATTATTGCTGAATAATTACAGGGATTCCTCCCGGACAAAAATAAGCCTACAACACCACATCACAGTTGTGTCCCGGGTCGAAATCGGAATCGGAACGGGCGGCCGACCGGCACAAACCTTCACTGGGGTGCCAAATTATCCAATTTCCTAATGGATTCTGCTGATGCCGCAGTTATTTGACCGATCTTGCCACTCGAAGCTACGGAAATGGCAATCCGATCGTCTGACTGACAGCAGCCGGACTGCTGAAAGTAGGTAGGATACCTACTTTCTTCGCTCTGGGAAGTTATCGAAGAGCCGATCCGATTCGATTTGGAACGCGCCAGAGGGTGCTGTACCATTTGTCTGTCAAGTTTCCGATTCTGAAACGGATTTCGTTTGTAGTAGAAGTGACATTTACTGATGGTTTCCATTGGAGGTATTTGACAAAATTCATCTAATCCTTACTTCTAAGTTAGAAAAGTAACACTGATTGATTTATAAGACTCTTCAGGCCTCATATGAAACTTAAACTTGGTCTTGAAGCCGGTTGTAAAACCTGAAATGTTGCTTGGTAATTCAACTAAAAGTCGAAAATAATTATCTTGTGTACCTACCTATTGTAAAAAAAAAGTTTATTAATTATTATTTAGGTTTCATTTTAAGATTTATTTATTACATGTTTTCAAAACTTTAAAAATCAGGCACAAACCATACTTTCCCTCATTATTTTCTTCGTTTTTTTTGTTTTCAGCTTCTTCAACAACTTCTTCGAGAACCTTATTCTCATGTTTTAGTATCTCTTGGTAGTAAATGTTAAATTCGTATTTAGTAGAAGCATTAACGTATTATCAAACCTTGAACTATGAATTGATTACTATTAAAAGAAAATTTTGAAATTATGCATTGTCGAACAATTGATCAGAATATGTAACGAACAATCCAGTTCAAAGTTTGATTTGATTATGTTATTTTGTTTTAGAAGCTGTTTCGTGCATCGGTGTTCTTCGTTAGCCTTCTTCATGTATGATCACACTTTTCTTCTCGATTGTTTGTTTCGCGGCTCATCGCGTCTTTAGCACTTTGGTGTTAGAATTCGTTTGGTGCACGTGCTGTTATGTTAAGTGTTATTGAATGATTTGTGGAATATCGTTTGTCTTCGACACTGTTTGTTTCACTTTTTCCACTGTACTGCATTTAAAAAGTTAATATTTTAGTGAAGCGCTGGTGTTATTTGGGGTTATTTCAGTTAGTTTGTCAGTAGAGTTCTCTTCATAGTCTGATTACATTTAGTGAAATTGTCATCATAAAACTTAATCGCGTCGATCACAAAAAATTATGTATCATCATCGAAGCGGGAGATTTCGTTTTTGTGAATGGATCACTGGAAAAAGCTAATTGTCCGAAAGGAGTCACCACTAGCGCACAGAGCTGTCATACCTAAGCTTGCCAGATTGCCCGGTTTTATCCGGGTTTGCCCGGATATTTGAAATTTCGAGAAAGTCCGGTCCGGCCCGGTTGCCCGGATATCGAGAAAAAAGTCCGGATATTGCTCGGATTTTTTCACAATTTTCACAATGAAACCAAAAAAAATCAAAGTTTTTGAGTAAGTTTCAGCAAAATCGATTAACGGTATGGAAATTTTCAACGGTTGTTTCAAATAATTTCGCTGATTAACTTTTATAAACGTTTAAATATTTAAGTGTTCCAAAAAGTTTTTGGAAGTCTGCAATCACATTAATAAAATATTAATTTCATTTTTTTTTGCATTTTTCTTCGCTTTTATATATAATAACACACTAAATTTTGCCCGGTTTTTGCCCGGTTTTTGGATTTGAAAAATTGAAATCCATGCCCGGATTTTGCCAGGTTTTTTTGAAAAAATGCCCGGAATTGCTAGGCCCGGATGGGAGTGGAAAAAATTCTGGCAACCTTAGTCATACCTCATGATCAAAGTAGCATAGAAAATACCGAAAATCAACAAAACATGGCACTGTGTTGCACTATGAGAAACTACACAGAAAAAAATCGAAAAAAAATCCAAATAAATTTAAACAGAGTAGACACTTTGTTTAAGCAATACTCAAATATCAGTACCTTTCCATTTTTGAGATATTAAAAAGTGACGAAAAATTGCCAGACATATATATGTTAGAAAATAAACTGAAAAGGCAAATTTTGGATCACTGATAACAAAAAAAACTTCTACGTACAATACAGTGAGCGAAATAAGAATAGTACCACTATGTGGTTTGCTTGTTAATATATGAATGATTGAAAATCCCCTAAATCTTCTTCTACAATTTGTTTTGAATTGTTTAACAGATAAATCAAGCATAAGTGTACTTTTTTTGGACGTTGCAATTGGCGTTGAGGACCAAAAATATGTAAAAAAAATAAAGAGTGCGACATAAGAATAGTACCACTTGCGTTTTTCAACAAAAACAAGATTATTTATTAAAATTTACTGTAGTATATTCTTGTGCTGGAGATTTTATTTCCAAATCCAGAACAGCTTTCTGCAGCGTGAACTCCAACAAAACTGTGTTGGAAAACCTACTTCGAAATGATGAATATGGGCCTGAATAAACCTGGAAATTCAATATTGAGACTAAATTTTGTTCTATCTGCAAGATAATACTGCCATCTATGACTTGAAACTGGAATAAGAGAGGTTTACTGAAAAAAGTCTAAATTTTTGAATTCCAACCTATTTTTTCTGATTCAAAATAAACCCAGAATGTTTGTTTCATCATTTCACGTCATTTAAATGACAAAAAAAAAGTAGTTTGGAAAAGAATTACAGCTCAAATATCAAATTCCTTAGTTCTAGAAGAGCATCTCCTCAACCCCCTTTTAATACCTTTGAAAACCTTTGGAATTCTAGAAAACTCCTTAATATGCAGTTATCTATTCAAATAATTCGTAGAAGCATTATTGTTCACTTTTATACAGAAAATTTTAAGAAATAATCTTTTGTTGAAAAACGCAAGTGGTACTATTCTTATTTCGCACTCTTTATTTACATATTTTTGGTCCTCAACGTCAATTGCTACGTCCAAAAAAAAACTTATGTTTGATTTATCCGTTAAACAATTCAAAATTTTCAATCATTCGTATTTTAACAGGCAAAACACATAGTGGTACTATTCTTATTTCGTTCACTATATATTATTGTGAACGTTAATCTCTATAAACATACAGTGTTGAGTGGCTTTGGAGTCCCTAATAAGAAGATGAAACATAAGAAAATGAAAAAAAAATCAGAAAAAAAATTAAAAGATCAAAGTTTTCGGAAGAGATCACTTAGGACCGGCTGATATTGCCTCAAGTTTTACGTGGATTTTCTAACAAGTTCTGAAGAGTTCAGCTCCGATCTAAAAATTTGGAGCTTTTTGAAAATTTCAGCTTTTTTGGACCCACCTTCTATGAAAAGTAATTATTAAACGAGCAGATCAGGATTTCAGGTCAAACCGCCCTGCAAACATAAAATCGCATTAAAAATGATAACTCCAGTCATTAAAATCGTTACTGCTAATCGTTATTCCAACTAACGCAAGTAAAAGGTCGTACAAATCGTTACTCGAAGTCGGATTAAATGGTTCAAATCGGATATGATAAAAATCCACAATGTTTGCAGATTTTGAAGACGATTTCGTTCCTTTTTTTCTCCCGCGTGGGTCGAGTGAGAGAACAGTTTTGTTGTTTTCTCTTTGACCAGCAGTGCACCCAGATTGTTTAAAATCAGATGGTGTATTTGCAAGAATTGCCCAATGACAGAGGCAGCAAATATTGTCGCTGGCAACGATTCGCATGCGTTGAGAGAAAAAAATTGTACTCTCTCACATTCTTTCAGTATGTATGAATAAGATGTCTAATATCGCCCAATTCGTATACTCTTATCGCCTTAGCCAGAAGTTGAAAATACTGTTTTTTCAACTTTCATACGATCATTCTATAATGTATATGAAACGTTCTCAACAACAAAGTTATATACCTACAAAATGTTTGCTGGGCGTCTGTTGAATCAGAAATTAAAACATACAATTACGCAAGTTCATTTTCTTGGTTAATTCAACAATTTATGTGAATACATCCGGGCAGTTATTTTTCTAATAGTCTAATAGTCTAATAGTCAATGATCCTAAAACTACCAAAAACCTAAACCACCGTTCTTCAAACACCTGTCAGTTTTTTTAATTAACTCCAATCGAAATGCTTTCATCAAGTGTTTCAGTCCTAAATGGTTTGTTATCTCGCAACATTTGCAAGTAATGTATTAGAAACAAGTTTCTAGAATTTTTTTTTAAACTATTTATACTGACCGCATTTCAGTAGAGCGAAGCAACCCTTTCGTATTTCAAACAGTTTAGAAGCTTCAGATACTAAACTCTTAAATAATTTTAAAAAATGCAAAAGTAGGCGCTGAATGTTCGTGGTGATTATCTTCCGGATAATTTTGACTGAATAAATTTCGTTACTGAAAAATAAAAACAAATTAGAAAGCCAGCTAACGCAATATTTTACGAACTGAATTTTCTGTTGATACAACTCTGGTTTCTATAATTCTAACAAGTAACCCAGTAATGCTCAATGTCTCAGTTAGAAAACTTCATTTGGGAAAATTATGCATTCATTTTAAAATTTTACTATCGTATTGTCAGTGTTTCGAACAACATTGATTTAATTTATTAAATAATCGAGAAATTTGAAAATTTTATTCAAATACTTTTTTAATTGAGTGAAAGTTACAACTGTACAAAAACCAAAAAACGCGCGAAACAAAAGCGTGTTCCCTTAAAATCAGCTGCACACCCATCTGACTCTGAAAGCCTGATTTCAAAACATAAGCAAAATATGAAGCTTACCACACGTCAGGCAATTCAGGACGGTTTTTTGGAAATTTTGTAAAAAAGGGAAAATCTTAACAAAATCTAGGCCAAAAACATTCAAGAGGAAAGTGAAAGATATTAACTTAAAATTGAAAGTTCTTATTGAAACACAGCAGCCGTTTTAACATCGTATTTAACGATTAAACAAAAAATTATGTTGATTTCGAGTTTTTTTTAAACCGCTTTTGAACACAAAGGGGTCTGTATCAAGAAAATCTGGAATAAACGATAATCAAAGTATAAAGCTATCTACAGTGAAATATACACGGATTCACCTCAGATGTTTTACTGAAACCATAAGTTTTTGATGATTTTTAACATTTTCAATTTTTGGATATTTTTTTAAATAACCAAAATAATTTGAAAAATTTCGGCCTATTCGACCTATTCGGCCGAATACTTAGCTGAACTCTCAACGGCTCACCGGATAGCCGAAAATTCGGCCTAGAGGTTTTTTCTGAGGCATGGCAACTCTCTAATTATCAATCAACATTAATGAACAAAAAAAATTTTAGTTTATTTTTAAACTACATCTGGATTACCCATTCACTAAACTCAACTATAATTTGTTTTCAAGTTAGAAAGGTAATAAACTCAACAACAAGCTTTTTCGAATAATTTAAAAACCAATATTTTACGAATAAGAATCAGTTTCTATACTTTATATAAAATATATCCCCAGAAACACCCCTAATAGGCGCGTATCCGGCCCGGCCAAATCTGGGTAATTTTATTTAAAATTCTGGAAATATTCTGACATATAAATTTAAAATTTTAAATAAAAAAATGGCAAGTCTTGCTAAAATCGTAGAGAACAGACGTATAAGCTCGAACAAAAAAATTTCAAAAAACTGTGTAAAACTTCAAATGCTCTAATAAAAATTAATGAGAGTAACGAGAAGTAATCAAAGAAATGGAACGAAATTCGACATGTAAGGGTATTTTATTACCAAAAATTTTACTTTGTTTCGTATAGAAAAGCAGCGGCTAGACCAGCCAAGGCAAGGTACTCTAAGAGTACGGAACCTCAGGGCCGGCTGGCTACTGGGTAACCAAGGACTTTACGGATAAAATACACAAATCTGGAAATTTCATGTTAATTGTGGTTTTATTGATGTTTGTATGTGGCGTGTCGTCTGTGTGTATAAAACAATGTTCTGTCTGTAATGTGGCGTGTAAAAAGCCTCACTAACCGTGGGTTTGCTGCAGGTGCTGTTGTGTCGCGACGTCGTGGCTCCGGAAATCCAGTTCCGGAAGCAGGAGGGCCGTCGATGTATTGACGTATCAACGGGGTGCAGAAACTGTCGGCGCCAGCGGGCGTTGCTGGACTCAGTTGTTGTAGGCGTCTTCCTTCATTGGCGTTTAATCGGCCTGCCCACGAGAGTGCCCCGTATCCGGAAAGGCCGAGAAGGGAAGTCCTCCGTGGCAGTTAGGGTTCCTCAGAACCCGAGGACGATGATGATGGTCTTTTACGGTTAGGCGCGAGACCACAAGGGATCTGCGGACCGAGCCGTGAAGAAGCCAACCGGTGGTTCCGGGCGAATTCCGTGAAATTTCACGAACACTAAACACAACACGGACTTTACTCACGGACGCCTGATTTACAAGAGGCCTCGAAATATGGAACAAGCTTCCTTTTCGACTTTTTCATTCCATTTTCCACATGATCCTCCTTTTCCTCCATTGACAGCAGTTCGCAGCACATGTAGCCTACTGTGGTGCTATCTTGGTGTCAGACTAAACAAGGAACATGAATTTTCTAGAGCTAAACATTCAAAACTACAAACGAAGACAAAAAATCAAACGATTTGTAACCAACCGGTTACAACTTATATCAATTATCTAATTTAAGAACTTATGAAGCTTATAGGAACAGAATAAAAATTTCAGATCTTGAAAACAAATTTAGAGATTAAGTTTCAGAAAATCAAATCATTTGAAAGCGATTGCTATTGAATAATATTGTAATTTGATTTGAAGTAATGCTCACAACACATATAAAATTTCAATAATTTTTAGAAATTTCACTTATCTTTGAATGGTGTAGCAAAGCGCACCGGGTCAGCCAATAAAAAATAAAAGTTGATTTGAAACAGTGCCATCTGTAGCGCGCCGTTCAAACGTTATAAATCAACCTTGTACGGCTTCAATTTATTACTAGAAAAATGCAGTTAGAGTTACTTTTGACTGTACAAAATTTTACTTCCACTTTTTTTGTACTAGAAACAGGGGCAGCCATATTAACTAACAGCTTACATCAGCAGCTCGGATACCGTCTCAAATAGCAAACTTTATCTGGGAACGGCATCCAACAAGAGTTTCAATGGAACAGATTGGTTTTGCAGTCGAAAATGGTGGCTTTAACCTCCATTTACCAATGCAGAAAAGTAGAGCACTTTTGCTTAACCGTTTCGTTAGATGGTAAAACCTAAAAAAAAAAAAGTTTCGTTAGATGTCGAGAACACACTCCCTTTGCTGCCTCATTTGAGGGATTAATAGTTGATCCACCGTTTCCTGGATGCATCCCGGCCCTATATCCGTGTCTTAAGACTATCGCTCGAGAGATGGCGTACATTCCTACTAATGTTCGAGGAAGCCCATCGGCCGCAGCACTTTTAGAGATTTACAGAGGAAGAAGTAAAACACCTTAAATTGTTGAAGAAAATCCAACTGTGGGGTGGCAACGAGTTTGGCGGAATATTCGACACCGACATCTATCATCATCTGAACAATCTCTCTACTATCTTCTGGTGAATCGAAGGATACCGCATGCAGCGTTGTTGTTTAGACAAAATAGAACAGATAGTGAATTTTGTGAGCATTGCGTAAATTCTCTAGTTGTAGTAAAATTGTACATCTCTGGTCTTTTATAAAACCAAAACTAGAATCAACCTTGAATAGGAGAATAGTTTACAGAGATTTTGCAATTCCTGAATTGAAGCAGAACAAAGCGCAAGAAGGAACATTCTTAACGATCAGTTTCATCCAGCAGTACTGATTCCAAACATCTAAACTTTTGCATCCCATTTTTAGAAATTGAGTTTACTTCTACTTAGCTTGAAGGAAAATGCAAAAAAGTTTTAAGATACTTTTCCGTTGGAACAAATGTGTGGCAAAACTTAAACAGCGATTTCTTCTAAACATACGATTTGTTCAAAACTTAATCTTATTTTCTTTAAGCTTTGTCTTGACAGTTTGGTGGACTTCTGGTATCCCTGCCAAAAACGAAAATTGGTTTAAAAGAGTCGTTTAAAATTTTACACTAGTTTTGTTAGAAAGCTTGTAAGTCTGTTCTCTGTGCTAAAATTCACGAGTTATTAAAAAAAAACAGTTAAAAGGAAAACACTTGACCGTGAGGAACATCCGTTTCGTTTCAATCATATTTCGGGCTTTCAAAAAATTTTTGATGTTTATTTGGATTAAACTTGGTAAAAAAAAGTTTTTATCTGATAAAACCTGGCTTTATTCCACGATATCCTGGAAACCTGGCCTTTCCAAAAAATGTCTTTCAATATATGGGCAAGTCTGGATTAAACCGGGAATCTAGAATACTAACGCAAATGGTTCTCCCAAAATAAAATGAACGCACGATATCGTTAAAATTGATTAGTCATTGACAAAGTTTTACCTTATCTTAATCATAGCAGCGTACCGGTGCCTGGAAAACAAACGAAACATCGCATAATAAATGCACAGATACATAAGTAATACCGAACATTCGATGTGACTTTGGTTCTCAATAGTCCGCTAATGTTATCTAGATGATCTTTATCAACGGGTTGTATAACTGATTCTAGCTGGAAGCGGACAGACAGAAGCTCCGAGCAGGCTACTTGGCCGCACGACATCTCCAAAATCAAATTGAACACTGTAGTCACGCGCGTGATCATCTGCGAGTTTGTCCCTCTCTATAAAAATATGAGTAGAACACTCACTAACACAGCCTCAAGCACATGCACAGAGCAGCCGCCATCCAATGATCGATCAGTGACGCCACTGTCTGTCGCCTTTTCGTTGCGCTAAGTAGTGTGTGCACGTGCACAAACCCCGTTCTTTGTACGAGTGCACACACGTCCACGCCACTCGAACGATCAAGTACAACTAAATTGGTCGGTCAGGTAAATTCGCAAACACTTGCTGGCGGCAGAGACATGCGCGCAAAAAAAAAAAAATGGCATTTTAGCAACAGAGTGGAGGAGGAAAGCTTTCGGAATTATGATCATGATAATGGCGGCTTCTCATAGTTTAGTTAGTCGTTGAGGCGCACTCCCCGCTCGCTTGGGCCTTCCAGTGACGAAGATTATCTACCTAGTTTTATCAACAGTGCTCTCTTTTGCCAAAGCTTTTTTTATTGCTTCAATGTTGGAGCAAAAAACACAAAAATATTGATTTCTTTTAGAGATTTTTTTAAATGATAATACAAAATCTCGCTTTTACCATACCCATCACAGAAAGCGATTAAATTATCCTCCTTAATTCAAATTTAGCTAAAAAAGATTACAATACAAAAAATACACAATATAAAGGGAAATGGATTTCTTATATAAGTTTCTTACTCAAGATTATCACACAAACTCGAAAAATATGTTTGTTTGTTGAAGAATTATAGAGACTAAAAACTAAAAGTTCATTCATCTCTTATGACTCAAAAAATGTTTCTGATAAAAAAAAAACAAGCTGATGAAATCAAATAAAAATTTCCAAAACAAACCAAAATAAAAGTTTCAAATCAATGATATTTTCGGTAAGTCATTGATAAATTTTTCAAAATAATGTTACTTATTCTGAACTAGATATTTGCTTCATAATAATTTCTGAGCATACTAGCTTGAAATTTGATATAACTATTTCCAAAACATATTTGAATTTAAATCACGAATTTTGAAACGTGTAAAAAAACATCCCAATGATACTCACTTCAAAGAAATGCTTCAACACAGGCCCATGCAAAGGACCCGCCATGGGAGGGGGATTTCAAAATTCAAATTTAGCTAAAAATAATAACAATACCAAAAATACACAATAAACATGGAAATGCATTTCTAACATCATTTTCTTAATCATGATGATGATTTATCACTCAAAAAATAAGACATTTTACTGATAAAAAAAACAAAATTTCCCAAACAAATCACAATGATAGTTTCAAATCAATAATATTATCGGGAAGTCATTGGTAACTTTTTGAAAATGATCTGAACTAGGAATTTGTTTCAACATAATTTTTTAGCAGTCAGTTTTTAAATTTGAACTCAATTTTTCCAAATTTAAATAGCTTGGCTTAAAAATTCGGTAAATTTATTTAAAAATTTAAAAGACTGTACTAGAAAATTCAGTTAACTGAATTGAAAATTCAAACAAAAAAAGTTTTTAAACATCAATGAAGGATTTTTTTTTTCAATAAAAACGTCTGGCTATTATTATTTATAGAATTTAATTGATAACTCGAGGGAACAGCGTTTTAGTGCTTGTGTTTTAATGATTGATTTGGTAGATTTTAACGTCCTGAACTCTGATCTTTTGTCAAATTTGAACAATCACATTTAGTTTTGATTCTATGGAGTTTTGAAATGTGTCAGTTTTAAGTGAAATCAATCATTGATAACTGATTAACTTTCAAACATACATTTAAGAAAAAATCTGATTCTGATTTCGTTTGTTATACTTCATTCAAATATAGAATGATATTTATATGATGAAAATGATACATGTTCTAAAAAAGTAAAATTAACCAGTTTTTTTAAATTAGGAAATATATCATTATAAGTATTTTTTACCTTACTAGCAGAAAGTTTAAAAAAAAACTCACTCATTTCATTCACAAATTTGTTGGAACTTGCAAAAAGATTATTTGATTTATGCTTTAAAAAATATCCTAAACTCCATTTGGTTTAAAACTTCTTTTAAATTCGTTCAATGGGAAATGTGAACAAATAAAAAACTTTTATAACTTTTTTCGCAAAACTCAAAGTGACTTAAATACTTGATGAAAGTTGATAATTGATTTAAAACTTTTATTTCAATGTTGTATTTTTGTTTTCAAGATTGTCAAAAAAAGCAAAGCTTCCCTAAATAGTTTTAACTTGTTTTGAAAAGATATTTCAGTAAAAAAAAGCTGATAGAAAAATTGCATGTTTAGATTCAGCGCACTGTTTTTAGTCAAAATCAGATGAAATTCATTGCACCTCGGAAAAATGAAAATTTTTGGCCATGTGTAATTAATCAAGAATTTTTCAAATGTGATGCTGAGAGAAACAAGAAAAATATAAAATTTAGACTGAAAGTGGTTTCTTGAAGAATATTTCATATCAGCATAACATTTTTAATTACATAAATGGTTTTATTTAAATCCAAATTTTTAGTAATATGGTAAAGGGTATAAGATTTATGATTTTTTTTTTGCTAATTCTGTTAGATTTTAATGCCTGTTTCATGGTTCAAAATTGTGTCGTAAAATGAAATGTCTGGGCTTGAGATTTAAGAGTAAATTTCTAAGCTAAATTTCTGGCTTGCTTGTTAACACTTATTTTTAAACACCGTTTAAGGTAATTTTCCGATACTACGGAAAAAATTTTAGTTGAAAAAATTCTCCATAGGGGGGGGGGGGGGGGGGGGGGTTAAAGGTTCGATTTTTAAATCTGGTGATCCAGAAGATGTCAACAATTATCGTCCAATTTCTTCGCTGAGCGTCTTCAGCAAAGTGTTCGAAAAATTACTAGTAAACAGAATCATGAGTTTCCTCAGAAGTAATAATATTTTATACAAAATGCAATACGGGTTAAGAGAAGGATCAAGCACTCTTATAGCTATATCTGAACTAGTTGACTCAATTATAACGGAAATTGATTCTAAAAATATTGTCGGAGCCTTATTTCTTGACCTGAAAAAAGCTTTCGACACATTGAATCATGAAAGTTTACTAGACAAATTGAACAAATACGGAATAAGGGGCAAAGCAAATGACATAATTCGAAGTTCCTTGAACAACAGAAAACAATTTGTTGTGGTTGAAGGAATAGCCAGCGGATTGAGAAATATTAGTATAGGGGTTCCACAGGGCAGTAACATTGGTCCTTTACTTTTTCTTGTATACATTAATGATATTTGTAATCTTCCCCTTCTTGGTACAGCACGGCTTTTTGCAAATGATACTGCTTTATTTTACACAGGAAAATCCCCAAATGTTATCAAGATTATCGAATAACCTTACTCCATAATCAAAATTTTATTGAGAACAACAAATTTTGAGTTGAGAGTAGAATGCCTCGCTTGCTTTCGATGGATCCTCATGAGGGAAGGGGTTGGTCCATCGGAGGGGCGGGGAGTTTCATTGGTTGGAAAAATCTAGGGAAAATGATGGTAGTAGTAAAATCTGGGAAGTGTACTTTATAGCGTTTCCTTTGGAAATGAAAATGAAAAAAAATGAAAAATAAACTCTTTAGTAAAATTTATCATCTCATAAAGAGCCCCGTCATAAAATCGCTTAATTGAGAATAGATCAAAATCTAGCATGAAAACCAAATAAAAAAAAACAAAACAACAAGCTCGTGTAGTCCCCCCGGTCGAGTAAGCTGGAAGCCAACACAAATTCACGGGAATGCCTCAGTTAGGGTTCAACAAACGATTTAGTGCTGACGGAACATTTTGTTTCACGGGCTTACTATACCTTTATTCTGGTAGCATCAGCAACAAAAAACATTTTTATTTTTTTTCGCATTAGCAATAACACAATCATTTTGGCGGAACTGGCCCATGTTTGGCCGTTGCCCGGCAGATGAAATGATGGTCGAATTGTGTGTCGTTATTTATGTAAGTAGATACATACATAAGTATATGGAAGAGTTTCAATTGCTGAACTGAAGATTTGCAGTTTCCAAATTTGAAAAATAGACAATTGCAAATAGTAAACTCAGGATGCCAAATTAGCTTTGATTGATTAGAAATAAAGGTTGTTTGGAAAATTCAATTAAGTAAACTGGTATGGTGTCTGCATTTTTATATGACTTTTGAAATAAGAGCTAATTTCAACTTAGAAACATTTAACATTATATTTACCAACAACCAATTTTATATTTACCGTCATTTCAGAACATGGGATTTTAACCTTAATTTACTTATCTCCGTCCTAGTTATGACATCAACTGAAAATTATTTGTCCGTTTTATTGAAACGATAAACATGTCCGAAAAATTGTTTAAATAGGTAGCTATATCCGAGTTGGTACTAAACCTTGACCATGGAAACAACTAGAGTGCTCTAATCTAAGGTTGCCAGAATTTTTTCAGCACGTATGCGGGCTGGATGAACCGGGCAATTTTTATATTAAAAACCCGGCAAAATCCGGGCAATCGATTTCAATTTGACGACTATAAATCCGGGCAATATCCGGGAACATTTTGTCAAAACTCAGAAATTCCTCAACAAAAATCAAGAAAAAAAATTTAAAAAAAATTTTTTTTTTTTCAACATAACTTATCAATAGATTTTGAACCTTATTAAGGGGGGAGATAGGGTCTAACTCTTTCAAAAAATCGATTTTTTTATTTTCTTATTGTAAAACATTTCAAGAATGTTGTGTCAAATTTTCAAGTCAATTGAAGCAAAACTGTAGAAATTACAGGCCTTTATTCCTTCCTATCTAATACTGCAAGAAAGCAAGAGCAGAAACTTCAAACGCGTTTTTCTCGAAAGCACATTTTTAAAGTCCGTGGACATCGTCATTTGAAAACCACTTATCCGATTCTTTTCAATTTGGAACATATTTTCTACATATAAAATACCAGACCCCAACGTTTTTCTTTTTTTTTTTTTTTACTTTGGGGAGATGGCGGATTTTTTCGTGAATAATCGTAGTTTTTACTTCAAACAGCTACAAAAATTTCATAAAAATTGTTTTTAGTTAAATAAAAACGTTGGGGTCCAGAAAAACTTCTATTAAAAATATTTTGCTCTGATTTTTTGACTTCAGATGATTCTGTGCTGAGATACAGTCAGATACAGATCCACCGCAAATCCTGTTTTCTAAAAGGCATCCTCGAAAGTGCTCCGTCACCGGCTCATTTTTCAATATTTTTCTACGAAAAAATTACTAAATGTTGTTTTAACAATGCTTTGTATAATGCAAAAAAAATGAATACATTTGTTTGAACGATAGCTCTAGAAAAAAGTACCTTAGAACCTAACTAACTAGTTAGAACCTAACCCCCCCCCCCCCCCCCTTAAAGACTTCCAAAAAAACCTTTCATGATTATTTTATAAAACTTGCTCAAAAAATTTCGTTTTGGAGGTCCTTGTTGCTTTTTTTATTTGCCAAATAAAGTTAATAAATCCGTGCAAAATCCGGGCATTTTTCAATGAAATCCGGGCAACCGGGCCGGGCCTGACTGTTCTAAAAAAATTCATTTAATATCCTGGCAAACCCGGTCAAAACCGGGCAATCTGGCAACCTTACTCTAATCCATTATTTTATCATAAAATGTAGTTTAGGGTGTAAGCCAAAACGGCCACGTCGAATTTTGAAAACCGAAAAAAAAATCTGAAAAACAAAATTATATCAACTCGAGTTATTTTTTCCTATCAAATCTTATATATAAAAATGGAGGCTTTTTCTTTGTAACAACGTCACGTATGAATGGTCGGTCGGAATGAAGTGAAATTTGGTTTCCGAGGGTTTTTTGGGTCAGAGATGGTTTGTAGAATAGTTTCAAGAATCTCACTTTTGATGAAAGGGGGGTCCCCATACAAAATTATCTCTTCACATCTTCTTATATATAAAAATGGATGCGTTTTCTTTGTAACAACGTCACGTATGAATGGTCGGTCGGAATGAAGTGAAATTTAGTATCCGATGGTTTTTTAGGTCAGAGATGGTTTGTATAATAGTTTAAAGGATCTCACTTTTTATGGAAGGCGGTCCCAATACAAATTCAACTTCATTTGTTACGATTTCCATAAGAATCTATTCGCGAGCACGGTGCAGTTAAGGACGTGTAGATGAAATTAAACATTTATTACGATTTATACTTTAGAAGGTAAAACGAAGTTTACCGGGTCAGCTAGTTTATATATAATTCAGCACTCGTAGGGTGCAAAACTATCTCAAATTATGTAGGTTTTCAACTTATTTATGAGAACTTTGTAACTTTTTCAGTTTTTGTTGGTTTTATAAACTTTTTGTTATGTTATAAATCCCTAGCTGACCCGGTGTGCTTTGCTACACCTTCCAAAAATAAATGAAACTTGTGAAAATAATTTTTTTTTTATAGGTATCCTTTTAAACAGTTTCAGCATACATCAGAAACAACCATTTTAAAATGAGAACTGCAGATGGAGATGATTCATCTTGTTGAGTTCAACTTGAACTTTAAATGTGTTTTTCAAGATGTGAAATTTTCACTGTAATTTTGTGAGTTTCATGAGTTCTTTAGTTATGCCAAAATCATGCGCGGTCCTATGGGGAGTGGTTGATCTCCGTGACCCCCCACCCCCCTCACTCCCCCCGAACCCTCGAATTCTTCGACCAAAATTCAAAAAGAAAAATGAATTTCAAAGTAACACACACAATATTTCCGGTTAACTATTATTTTAAAAAATCAGAAAAAATAAAAAAAAAATTAGAATAATACTATAATAACAAAGTTATGAAATGAGTTTTAAATTCATAGCAATAATTTAAAAAATTATCTCAAATATTTGCTTTTTCTAGCGTAAAGTTGCAAATAAGTATCATTGAAGTCTCATTGTATTTACCTTGGCTTACTTAAGTATGAAGAAGCTCAGGAAAAATAGAGAATTTAAAGATATTTCGAAATGTTCTTCTATTCAACAACAAGTGTGTTAAGTACTTTCATTTAATACATTTATAATGAAAAGTTCCTTAATGAGCTCATAAGTAATTATTTTTGATTCCTTGGTTATAGAAAATGGGTTAAAAAAGATTGATTCCCCCCCCCCCCCCCCCTTCCTCCCCAGGACAAGCTCTAGGACCGCGCCTGGCCAAAATGGTGTTTTGTTGGTATGAAATCTCCACTCTAATACTCTTCCAAAGTAGGAAGGGCTAAGGAACTTTCATAAAAACATTATTATTATCTAATTGACGCCACATGCCATATTCGGCCCATACCCCATACCCAATTTTAGTACACAAAAACCCTCCATTTCTTAGATATTTTTTTCGAATTGTCCAAAAAATTGTAAAGGAGTCTCCCTTCTTCCTTCCTATGTTTCCAAAAAAAAAGGAGGGGTCTCAAACAAACATAATAATATTCCCCGTACTTGCTCTAACTTCCATTTGCTGGAATAGTTTTCAAGTAAAGTTTTAACTGGAAGGTTGAACGGATACCAAGGTCCAGGGAAACATTTATTTTAGCCTAATACCACCCCATGCTCGATTTATTCTTCAGTTTTAGAAAAAGTTGTTAACCTCCCTCTTCCTTTTAATCATAAAAACATTTATTGTACCCCCCATGCAAAATTTGGATCCATATGCTCAATCAGTTCTCCAATTAAGCAAAAATTGTAAGGGACCGCCTCTCCCATCTTTCTATCTCCCCATTATTTTTTCCAAACTGTAATTCGATAGAGGCCTACATGGTTATGTAATTTTATGTAACATAATAATTTATGAAAATTTGTCTAAACATTAAACATGTATCTCTTGAATTAAATGTTTTATGGCAATTTGTTTTTTCGTTATATCTTTCCGGGGTGATATTTTATCAAAAATATTAGTTTGGTCAGATTTTAGATAACTCTAATATGCATGTTTTGTGGAAAACAGATTACCAATATTTGTTTTGGTTTCGAAGTTTTAAGGCTATTTGTGTTGAAAATGACTCTTTTAGAGCTAGGATAACTCCAAATGTAGCAAATCGAAAAATATTACAGTCCTTTAAGTATAAAAAAAACTGGAGGTATGTTTTTGTTTAACGCATAGGTGCCAGACCACGGCCCTCACACCACTTGTGACCCGCGACTATCTTTTTGTGGCTCGCGATGCTCTTTCCGGAACTAGGGGGAAAGTTTATATAACGCCCCATGCGACTAATACGCGCCATTCATGTTTAGAAGAATCTGTAACATTTTAAGCCGGCAAAATATAACCAATTTGTTTCAAAGGTTGTGATTGGCCATGGCAAGTATGAGTTTTTCCTTCAAATACCTCTGTGTCGTGAAAATTAAAAAAAATCAGGTTTTTCATCTTTTCGATGTAAATTTTAAACCCCTTTAAAAAGTTGTCACCAAGCAGAGAAATATGAATAAGACGATATTTTCTGACACATCAGTAGAGGAGAATCTACTCTATGATTTTTTGCTAAAAAAAATCGTACTGAAATCGCTTACTCGCTATGCTTTTTATCGGTATGTTTCATCACGGCCCATGCGCTCGTTATAACGCGCTTATCTAAAAATAGCTTAAAAAAAGCATTAATTTTTCGAAACGGCCCATTTTAAATTCAAAGAGAACAAAAAGTTAGAAATCAATTTTTGAGCGTTACTGCAGCCCAAAAAAATCTACTTTTTCATTTTTAAATTTTTGTAGCGGCCCACCACACTCCCCCACACCAAAAAGCTCATAAGAGCCCCCTGGTAATGGACGCTACTGTTTTCAGCACGTCTGGCAGCAACAAAAAATAATAAAAAACGCGAGCAAAATTTTACTCATGCCGAGAACTGAAATGTTTAAATTTATTGCGAGGAAATGATAATTCTAAATTAAATTCTACATGGATCTCAATGGAAAACATATTTCCTAGAGATCCACTATTTGATATTAATAGTACTGAGCAAACATTTTACAAAATAAGAAATTATAATTAATAAAAAAAACACCCAAAAAACACAAAAAGAAACTAAATTGCTACAAAAATTCACAAAAATTTAATTATTAAAGAAGAAAACCGTCGATCAGTCGGTTTTTAACGATTCAATTTTTCTTTTAATAGCTGAATTACTTTGATTTTGAACGTGGAACGGTTGTTGATGGTTTTTATTTCATTAGACAAGGCATTGTTCTTAGTTGGACCAATAAATGATATTCTTTTTTTACCTAAATATGTTATGGATCGGCTTCGTTGTAGAAAATCTGACTGGCGAGTGTTTTGAGTACGGAATCCCGTTGTAAAATGGATGTTTTGATTACTGAAACTTGTGTGTAAATTGTCGTAGACATATATTATAGTTTGTAAATCACAAAGGTCTTTTTATGGAAGAATGTTATGTGCTCTTAAGGTGTAGAGCTGTTGGGTAGGAAAGAGCAACGGGAGTCTATAAATATTTTTTAAGCATCTATTCTGGGGAGTTTGGAGTTTTTGTAAATTTTAAAAAGGAAGCTCTTCCTGATAACATACCCAAGTAACAATTTAAGTTTTATTCCAACCTTAACAGTTCGCTTAAGACTATTTCCTAAAGCTACTTTATAAGCCAAAGCGCATTCTACGCATTAGCACAACTACTTTAAAGCTAACATATGGCCAAAAGGGCCCATTTTGTTAACGTTTTTAAAGCTAATTCTATACGCTATAATAAAACATCCAACAGAATAGTTTTATTCGACCTTATAGACATAGCTTTAAGAAACCTTTCAGAGCCCTCTTCGGACTTTCCACAGCTCTTTTAAAACTACGTCGTGGAATCTGATAGGAATTTTACTGTGGGAGCTGTGAAATCTGATAGGAATTTTACTGTGGCAGCTGTGGAATCTAATAGAAATTTTACTGTGGGAGCTTTCTGTTCCGTGTTTTTTCTCGTTTTATCACTTACTCTCCCAAGCATTTGATGATAGGTAAAGATTCCATTTAAAATATTTTAAAAATATTCTCATTCTCATTTTCAATATATCTAAGCAAGAAACTTCCTGCAACCTCAGATTTCTGGTGAAGTATATACGAAATAGCATCAAAACTTAAGCGCGCCTCAAAGAAAATCAAGGTTGACCATATTTTAAGCATTTTTTAAATAAAAAAATTATAATTAAAGGTAAAAATAAATTGGCTCAAAAGATGTAACTTTTGTTTTGCGTTGAAATTCATCACCTATACAACAAATAGTACCGCCAACATTGTCAAATTTGATGAAAATGTCTAGTTTTTAGTATTAAAGTATTATTTCCAGCAACATGGCGTCAGTAATTTCGATTCAATTTCACAATCAACATGGCGTTCAGTAAATTTATTTTGAAAATCTTAAGGCAGTTGTAAAACAGTGTTAGAATGGTTTTATGCCGGTTAGAAAAATGTGGTAATAAAACAATTTCAATAAACAGTTTTTAAATAATTTTAAGAGACCTTGAATCACAGCTTCGTTTGACGTTTCTCTTAATGGAATACACGCTCATGATGGATTTATCCATTTTTGAGAAAGAGAAGTTTTTCGCAATAAATGAGAACATTTCGATTTGTTGCTTGGCAAAAGGCATTCATGCAACTTTTTGTTTTGTTTCCTTTTAACTATGAATAGAGGATGGTCAATTATCTTTAAATAACAAGTGGGTATTGCTATCAAATAATCTCAAACTGTTTTGGAATAGAGCATTTTCTGTCTTCAAAAACCTGGCCTCAAAGCTAAATAATAATCCGCATAAATGAAGATTATATATAATCAAATGATTTTTGAAGCGTAATAAAACGTTTAGCAAACGATTATTGAAATTGTAAAAACATTGCCTGAATCGTGAATTCCGAAATGATTGAATTTTGAATGTGTAGTTAGGTTATGTAAAACAGATAAAAACTGTTAAAACAGTTGTATGGGAAAACAATTGGAACCGATAAAACGATTCTTTAAAACGTCCTTCGGATGTTTTGCTTACTATTACCAGAACTGCATTACGCTTTAAATAAATCGTTATATTCAATGATCGGCCAATGCTAGTTGTCTTCATTCTGAATATATCATCTGAAACTTGTTGAGGCTGATTTAGAATGAGCATTTTCGCTTGTGATGGAACCCAATTTCTCCGTCTTTGCTGAGTTGAAGCCGGTTTCTGCAGTCTTCTAGAAATTTTCAAGGACGGTTGATCTGAAAATAATTTTGTTAGTTCTGGATCGAATGACGTAAATAAAGATCAACTTCGCATTGAGAGACAGAGATGGATAAATAAAACGAGTAGTTTAATAGGCATACTTGTAAATGAATTTTCTAATACAGTTATTCTTATCGAATCAGAAAAACCGTTTATTCACAGTAGGCTTTTATTCGAATTGAGCGAATAATGATGTAGACTGATTTGCGGTTGTTTTGAAATATGAATGCGGATACAACAAAGTTGTTTTTATTTTTCATATGAATTAGACTGTGTTAATTTATATCATTTTGATAGCACGTTTTTCTCAATTTTGAGTGATAATCCTTTCAAAACAGGTTATGCTATCTCAAAAAGAGGTAAAAAAATTTAAGCGTGTATACGTTCTTCTCGATTGTCAAATCATCTGTCACTTAGTTTTATCATGCGTACATCCAATGTTCCAATAAAACAGTTTTTCAACTTGGCTTGAACGCTAGTTTTAAAAGCGCATTGAGCGCGTTATTAAAACTGGAACCAAAGCTCTAATAAAAACAGGAAAATATGTGTTTTATTGAATCTTTAGCAATACTTTTGCAACTTTTTTACAACACTCTTAAGATAGTGTTTTATTCAAGTTTTAGCAAAACTTTCAGAGCTCTTTTTGTTACTAGCTCAGTAATCAATTGTTTATTTAACGCTGATATGCGAGAGAGTGACAATTATGCGATTCTACGCTTTCTAAGTAATGTGCTTCACCCGTAACTAAACGATTCAAACAATTCAGTGTCATGCGAAAATAATCAACTACATTTAGAAAGATACCATTTTGCCTATGTCCTACTTAATACAATTGGGTTTTGCTTACTTGCTAAGAAACAGGAACATGTACATCCGTCGTGATCACGGGGCCCCGGGTTATCCTTTGTACTGCACGCATGCACGGTACATTCCCATGCACCGCATTCATTGAGTTTTCCACAAGTACTCCATTCGCAAATTTAATTTGTCAAGCCACCCTAATTTCTCAACACCGTATTTCGCACTATCCGAATGTAAACAAACACGCTGCAATCGGGTGCATCCAGCTTACTACGCAGTGGTAGTGGTGCAATGCCAGCTCACCGAGGTATTATTCACACTCACACCCGATCAGCTCAATCTTCTCGTGACCGACTTTTTCCAACGCACACTATGTCGTTCGTCATGCAGATTCTTTCTGAATTAATAATGGCTGTGGCCCGTAGCACCTTTATCCCACACAAGCTTTGCACGAAACGACCAAGCGCAATTGCATATTCAGGTCACCACTTCAGATTTGAACATTACTCCGAGTCGCTCTACATGCACTTTCACGACCGGGAAACTTTCTTTGTCACGACGATATTGAGGCGATCAACCGGGCACCGCGAAACTATTTGTACGGACTGCTCAGACGGGAGGGATCACGCACACTATGTTGCCTTCGAGAGGTACTCAGTTCAGTACAGCTGTTCTAACCGTGTTCACGCATCGGTGAACCATGAATGACGTCACTAATGCAGCACTGCGTTGGATCCACCAGATTTGAGTGTATCAAATAAAAGGGCCCTGAAAGATTGGTCAGGACTGTAACTGGGGTGCAATCAAAATTGTGAGGTGAATAACTAACCTCAAGGAGAGCCCTTCTTTCTCTTAATCCACCCTTGGATCACAACGATGGCTAGTCTTCAGGCTTGCCTGTCTTCGGTTTCTGGAGATACGTTAACGAGTTGAATATGAATCCAATGCTATTTTGTATGTGGTTTTACCTGTGTTCAGACCTATTTGAGCCGTTGACAATAGTGATGTGTTCCTTGTTCTAGGAAATGTCCCGATTTGGCTTGGCTGTCGGTAAAGGAATGAGAAGTACTTGAGCACGTGTGAAAATGGGTTGAACACCACTTAATTAACCATATACGGCAATTTTGGTGACACGGCTGACAGAATGGTGTCACGGTCGCCTTCCAGTGTTCCAGGGTTGTTTGTTCCAGCTATCTATAATCATGTATTATTATAATTGGGTGTGAACAGTGACGATTGGCTATTCTTCATTACCTTCAGGCTTTTTAACGATGAATGACCTGGGCTTTGTGCGCCTCCCTTTCCTTTTTGCTAAGAGCTGAAATATAATAGGTCTTGAAAATGTTCTGCCCTGTTTCATGGTAAATTCTCTTTACCTGGCCTCAGTTTAAACTATTGGTTTATCACTCGGTAATTTGCTCTTGCACTTCCGAAGTTTCATCAGAGCAGTAACTTGTCCATGCACTTTCGGGGTTTCATTTAACAATGATGACTTCTAGTAAACGGAAGTTAGGACTAGGCTCGTTTCATGACAGTTAACAGGTTTGGGGTCATTACATGACAGGGTGTTGTTTATGTTCCGGGTCATCATTAATAAACGTACAGTGGGAACTCTGTTATACCGTAATTTTTGTTGTATTATTTTCACAGCAAACATATATCTTACTTAATGATGTTCACAAACATTTAGACATTGTAATATTTTAAAACACACGATACATGAAGCATTTCCTATGCTACAATAAAACCGTTTTAAAAATTGGATGCCATCGAAAAGTCTTCATAAAACAATATTAAAACTCAAAAAAGCCAATTGGCTTGATCTGTGTTACTTGGGATAATAAGATAGTTAATATGAGAGTGAATAAACGCAAAGTAAAATTTCAATAAAACATGTTGTGGCACAAAATTTCTCAATTTCCTTAGGATTCCACAAAGAGGAGAAATTTTTTTCTTTAGATATTCTGTGTGACGACTCCAAGAAAGAGTTTCATCTAGGTAGATTCCTAAATATTTAAAGCATTTAACCCTCTCAATAAGATTTCCATTTATCGTTGGGTCAATATTCGGAAGAAATCTTTTATGTGAAGAATGAAATAACATGTATTTGGTTTTCGTATAGTTGAGTGAGAGCAAGTTAGTATTAAAATATTTAGATAACAATTCCAAGTCATTTTCAATTTGTTGGATGATAATATCAGTTGATGCTGCTGAGTAGAAAATTGCTGTATCATCAGCGAAAAGGCATGCTGTGCCTTTTAATGGTAAGTTACAGAGATCATTTAAATACAACAAAAAAGTAACACCTATATTGCTACCCTGTGGTACACCAATATCAATATTTCTTAACACGCTTTTGGTATTTTCGTCATTACAAATTGCTTCCGCCCCTCTAAGTAATTGCTAAGGATATTATAAGCTGTTCCTCTTATTCCATATTTGTCTAGTTTGGATAGTAATATTTCGTGATTCAATGTATCGAAAGCTTTTTAGGGTCCAAAAACAATGCTCACACAATATTTCTAGAATCAATTTTAGATATAATGGAGTCGACTAGTTCTGAGATGGCAATAAGTGTGCTCGAGCCGGATCTGAAACCATATTGCAGCTTATAAAGTATGTCATGCTGGTTCAGGAAATTTACAATTCTGGTCTCAAGAAGTTTTTCAAACACTTTACTAAAAACACTTAAAGTAGATATTGGACGGTAGTTGTTTACATCATGGGAATTGCCAGCCTTCAAAACAGGAATAACTTTTGCGATTTTGAGGCATTCCGGATAAATTCCAGTCTCTAAAATGTGATTAAAATATTACTTAAGTATGATAGAGAATTTGTCATGGTAATTTTTCAAGACACTTCCTGGGAAAATATCAGGTCTACAGCCCTTCTTATTTTAAGGGAAAGAATGACTACCCTAACCTCATTTACAGTAGCTGGATGTAAAAATATTGTATTTTGTACATGTTCAATACGGGATAAATGGTCAGAGCCAGGGTCAATTGGAATTTCCTCAGCTAACGTTTTTCCAATTGTGGAAAAGTGCCTGTTTAATTTTTCACAAACCTCTTAATTGTTGGTAGTGCTGCCTTCTTCATCAGACAGGTTGATTGATGTGGTTTTTACCCATGAGTGTGTTTATATTTCTCCATAGCTTCTAATGTGGTGTGTTGTTCAGTAAAAGCTCATAATATAATTTTCTGCATTCCGGTTTTTTTAAATACATTTTTTATTCATATGATTCAACATTTGTTTTAGTTGGACATCGTCGGGGTGCCTTTTAGAACGTTTTAAATAGTTATTTTTAATTTTTATGAGTGCCCAAAGATCTAGTGACATCCATGGACAGTAGTTGTCTTTCAATTTTACTTTTTTTTTTATTGTCCTAGTAGACATTGATCGAAAATGGCTGTAAGATGTTGTGATATCTAGCAAACCAACATTCACGTTATCTGGTAGTTGAACATTATTCAAATAATTCAAAAATAAGTTGTTCAGTTTACAATAATCAGTAATTTCATTCGTTAAAGTTGCCATTTGTTTATTACTTGATAATTTAAAGGATGTAATGACCTGTAAATAGTCGCTCACATCAGTAAAAATAGTGTCACTTTTCAGTCGGCCGAGACTTTTATTTTTTTTTCTTTAATTTGTTTTAGTCCTTTTTGATTTTCTAATCTACCAATAAAACATTTTCAACCTATTAGAGCACCTGCAACGGTACAGGCGTAAATATTGGTTTTAGGTATATCAGTTTTAGCACAGCACGCTCCCCACCGGTGTGATAGCAAATTTTAAACGGATACACTTTTATTGCAGACACTCAATAAATGAGAAGAAAAAACCCATTTTAATAGAAAAATTGCTAAGTTTTGAGTTTTACACCGTCATTATTCTACCAGGAGTTCATTAGTTTGGCCGAAACAAGTAGAAATGGATTGACGATTGAATACAATCCAAATACTTAAAAATCTCGAACTATTCACAAATGCTTTGAACCGACGACGTCGTCAACTTGCTATGATAACCGTGGTTTTAAAAATATCATCCGCCACGCGAACACAAATCCATGACGATTGTCAAGCTTTTCCAGTCCCTTGAAGCTTGCTAGTAGTCAAATGAGATTTGAAACGTGATGATGAAGGAAAATCAAAAACTATGTCAACTATGATGTTTGAAAAATTTATGCTCTGTTATTACAGTTTAGATGTATTAAATGTTAATTTCGTTTTTTTTCTGTGAGCTCGCAAGCAATATTTTAAACAATTCATAAATTATTCTTAATCGATTGTCTCAAAATTCTTATTAGCCTGTGCCAAATCTCAAAAATTTGTTTGTCGTACGTACAGAATACGGAATCAAATCAAGTAATAAAATTATCTTCAATCAGAGTTGGGAATGGTCAGTGTTAGACAGCCAATAGATGTCAGTTGACTTTGATACTGCGCTGCATATCTATGTCATGTGATACTGATTTTTGGTCAGCGACGTAAGCAAACAATGTCATGACATAGTTGAATGAATATCATTTTGCTTGCAACGAATTTTTCTCCTTAGCCTTGTTTTTAAATGGAATCTATACTTGAGGAAACCCAGGCATAATAAATTTTTCAATTTAAAATATGGTCTTCAAAAATGTGTTACTTTTTGTTTAAAGAATTTAAAAAAAAGCTGTTTGGCTCGCTAGTACATCTCATTTCTAAAATTTGGAACGCCTATTGAAATTCTTGGCCACCCGTGGTTTAAAGCGTTAAATCGTTGTTTGAAATTTAGTTAAAATCGCTAAAATCTCTAGAAAAATCAAAGAATTTGTGTCTGTGTTTTTCATGAACTCAGAAACTACTAAACCGATTGATGTGAAATTTCCCCCCATTTACAGGAATGAGGGCTCCCATATGAATTAATCAGAAAATACGATGAAATACGCTTTAATTCAATCAATAGACAAGTTGTTCTCAACAAGTATTGTGAAAATGTATACAATTGCTCGTTAAGATAACTTACAGTATACAAAAGCTCATACCACCAAAGAAGGAAAAGCCCCAAACAATGTAAAGAAACACTAACAAACAATAACAGCATACTGCTTTAAAGACGTGAGTAACTCAATTGTATAAAAACTTTTATAGAGTGAAACAGTGAATTGAATAGGGAATTTATTTTTAACATTTGTTTGTACAACAAGGAATTGTTATAAAATATTCCTGAAATCTTTGTAGGTATCTCAATTTTCTGTCGAAATGCAACAAAAACTCATTTACCGACATGACGAAGAACAGTGCCCCTTGTAAAAAGCACAAACACGTCGCTGAAGTCTCGATGTGGATTCGACCATAGAGCACTTAATTCACCCCACCTGTCTTCTTTCGGTTGCAGGTAGCGATAAATTGAAGATACACCGAAGATCTATGATTTCTGTCTGCTTGATGATGTTTCCTGGATTGGGGAGTTGATCAACGGAGCGTTCTATTTCGTAATTGTGGTTTTATTCATTATCTTACTTTCGCGCCTCTTGAACAAAAAGAGGCAGAAAGAGGTAGAAAAAATGAATTCTTACCGGAAAGAATTACGGTATACGCACCAGGTTCCACTAGGTACCCTCTTACTTTGAAGGTCCATAGCACATACTTTTTTTTTCGTTTCTGTTCCCATTCCAGTTATTTCACTTGCTGTGCGCAGCCACTTGAACCGCATCGTGGAAGTTGGTAAGTAGCATTCTTGCTGCTTGCGGCCACAAGGCGATCATGCCGATTGTGTGTGTTCCTGGGATTGTTCCAACCGGGCCAAGCCAAGGCAGGTGGCATCTGGCCACGCTAAGACACGGCCACGGCACCGATCCGGCAGCAAATCCAGCACTAACGGGGCATAGATTTAAACGCTCCATCTCGGCCCGGAAAGGTGGAACTAACCGGAAAGCAGCCCCTGCTCCGGTGAAATTGAGGAATTGTTTGAGTTTAATCTGGCAAGAAATGAAATTTGAACTTTGTCACGGGGCTTTCACACAAGTTGGGTTGGGACCCTCTCGGAGGGAAATTCTTGATTTGTGGTCGGTCAAGAATGTGCCCCCGAACACCTGCAGCTGGAACGTGTGCGAGGCCGAGGATGACTTCCCAGATCTTTTTGCCTTCGTCTTGAGGACAAACATTCAATCATCTGTCTGTCGATTCAAGCAAAACAAACGAGAACCACACATGGGAAAAGCTAATAGTTTTAAATGTTTTGCCCCCACAGCCGCTTCTTGTGTGGGCTTTTGCCAAAAGATTTGTTCAATTGAAACGGAAATGAGTTTTCGGTTTGATGGTAGGCTCAAGAATGTTTATTATTTGGAGGTACTGGAGCTAAACGGTGATTACTTTTTTACCACTTTCATTCATGATACACATATGCTTGAGAATCGGTTTATTTCGGTTGTCTGTGAAAGAACCCAATCCTATTTATTTAATTTTGATGGTATTCACACTCACAAAAACCTAAACAAAAGCCCTGATTTTCTGCCCAGTGATTTAATACTAAGCTTTCTAGACTGCTGTTGGAGATGTACTTTTTCGTTTCCTTTTGCAAATAATATGATAAATCCGTCAACAACCGAGCTTTTTTCTACGATCTCCAGCAAATCGGGCCGGAACGCACCTTTTCTAAATTTCAAATTGAATATTCGGACTTGCCCGGATAAAACCGGGCAATCTGGGATGCTTAAATTTTAACTTGTATTTGAGAATTCACGTGATAAAATCAAATTTTTCTTTCTAAAATCACTAAGCTTAAACGAAGCGCATAGTAAAATTACTAACTCACTTCGATGGTAGAGTTAACAATACGCATTTATTTCCCAACTTGCTTGAAACCCAGCTCCCATCCCCAATCTTGATCCAAACAATGATAAAACAATACTGGAAAAGTTTAAGCTGATAAGGATAACTCTAAAGCGACCCTCAAAGACCTTCAAATTTGAATGGAACTTACTATGGAAAAGTGGAACAAAATCTTTATTCATTTTGGCAATTTCCGTTTGGCATTTTACCGACGCTCACCTCCTGGTAAAGAAAGACACCGACTTGTCTCTACTCAAGTCAGTGTCATTCAAAGCCGGCGTGAAATCCTGCAGCCTGAAATCTGTGGCATTAGACGCGAGCACCTGGCCAGCCGGTGTGTTGTTTGTGAATTTGAGGACTCCAGTTCAAAAAACCTTCACAGGCAAACTACTCGAAACCTCATCCTAAAAATAGCACCAAGCCAAGTCTCGCCAATTGCTGCATCCGATCGACTTGTTCATGTGTTGGGCAATGTCACTCCGGGGTTTAAATTAACACTCATGATAATGTTGGACCATCTGTTATCCCTACAACGCTTCGATTTGACTACGACCTCCTACCATCTTTCTCTCGCATCGACAACGGGGATATGGCTGATTCGTACGGACTACTGACCTTATCAGGTTCTTCACCGGGACGCAACACATCAGGCCTTTCGAAGACCTCTGAGCCCTTAGACTCAGTCGCGCTGTTTCCAGCCAGCGGCATCAGTCGTCCCGGCCCTGAGTTCGACTGTGGCGACGAGGTTCTCCAGCCTGCATCGACAGGCAAGTATAAGTTTTCCTTTGGAATTTTCCCACCACGTGACGCTTTAGAGAGCCACTCTACCCGTGGGTATTCCTCGATCGAGGAATATCCCTTTCCCCCCAACGATTTCCGATGCGAAGAAGGTATAGTCTTATCCCCGCAGCTTATGTCGTTGGAAACTGCCCAACTCGGATATTCCCCGAAGATGGAGCATCCTACGCACGAACGCGGCGCACCCACGGCATCCGCTTCGCAGAAGATGTTGCCTTATCTTTGATTCTCCAGCCTTTTTTTATATCTGTTGTTAAACCAGGTGGTGAATCCATTTTACGGACTGCATTCCAAGGCACGGCGAGCCACCGCGTCCCCCCAGTTTACTACTCTGGGTCCATGGGTGTAATTGGACGACTCATGATACAATGCTAAGGAACACTGTACCCCCTACGCAATAAGTCCACCTGGGGCCACTGACCTTTGTTCCAACCTCGAACTGTTTGACACAATATACTTCAATAGTGGGAAGTCAATTCGCGCTAATGCGCTCCAAGGCAATACTCGTTTCCGAATCCTCTGTCAGCAATACCTCATTCTAATACAACTTGAAGCGCAACCCCTCCTCTGACGAGGTAGGACCGACATCTCATCGTGTTAAACGGGGTCCCATTAGCGCAACTACTTAGAGATCTAGTCCAGGAAGTCCAGAAACACAAAGCGAGTTGTCGACAACACTTCCTCAGTTCGAACACGCGGGTCAGGAGGCAAGCCTCCTAAGCCACGTGTAGGACTTAGACTCCTTCGAACTCTCTAGTGTTGACTTAAGTCACCACTCAGCGTGACTACTCAATTTTCAAGTCGGGTGCTTTACTCCCCGAAGCGCAAATCGAGCTGTAAAACGCCCTCATCAGGTCGCACTCGCGGTTTGGGCGCAACAATTCCCGAAACGCGTGTCGAACCCTGACACCTCCGGCATAAAACTGTGCCTCACTCACACTGACGTGTAAAACACGTTTCTAAGTGATCGGCCCACCATTAGCCACCACTTTGCGCATCTACTCGTTTTTCGAGTCGAGCCTTTACCCACCGAAACGCAAAACGAGTCCGCATTTCAGGGCCATGACCCCGCCCCCCCCCCCAAAAACGTTTTGGACCCTCGCACTCAAGCACTGGTACCTAAGTACCCGGGTGCAATACTTCCGCGGGTTTGGCAACCCTTCGACGGCCTCTATTGGGTTTAGCGGTAGTTCTCTTAGCCGTACATCTGCAATACGCCGGACTTGCAGACACGTTTCCGCCTTGGACCACGAGGAGGTGGAACTACCAGCCCAGAGCGCTCTAGCAAAACCGAGATGGGCATTACCCCCGCCACAACATCAGCAGCTACCGAAGACAGTGTTCGGTATGCGCTGATTACTCGCAGGTTCATCAGCCACTGCACACTGCAGTGCTTTTGCAGGTTACACTGCCTCCTCAAGGTTGCCTTCCAGGCTGCCGCTCCGTACCGCAAAATGGAAGAAGTCGCACTCGCCAGGACTCGTTCTGCTGCAGCGGATCGTCCGTGTGTGAAGTCCTGTATAGTGTTAAAAGACAAAAGACATACACCGTCTTAGCCGATTTAGGCTTTACAGACTGAATAAATGACGTGGACAACTTAATTAACACGTGTAATTGCGTGTTTGTGAACGTCCACGGATTTCATCTGAATACCGGTGTGTCTTCAGCACAGGTCGGCCTGCAGACCCTTTGTGGTATCGCGCCTAAAACGTAGAGGATCAGCATTTACGTCCTCGGGTTCTGCGGATCCCTAATCATTAAAAAGGACTTCTCTTCTCGTCCTGTCCGGATACAGGCCACTCTCGTGGGCAGGCCGATTAATAGCTAACAAAGGAAGACGCCTGCAACGACCGAGTCCAGCACCACCAGCTGGCGTCGACGGTTTCGGCACCCCTTCAATACGCACACGGCCTTCCTGCTTCCGGAACAGCGACGTCGCGACGCAACAGCAACTGCAGCACATCACGGTTAGTGAGCCAAACACACGCCCAAATTACATAGAACCATGCGGCGGCAACGCTATTCAAACCGTATGGAGCACATCTTTCAGATTTCCCCTTTTTTCCCCTCGTTTTGACAGATTTAAGCTTTTTTCCACAGATTTAAGCTTTCGTCTCCTATGCTCTCAAGGCAAAAAAAGCTTAAAACTGAAGAAAAAAAGCTTAAAAACGAGATTCACGAGCACATATTCAAAAGATGTTGGTCACACGATACATAGACAAATCGTGTAACGTTGCAGGGATCTGCATAGAACATTGTTATACACACACAGACAACATGCCACATTAAAACATCAAAAAATCACAATTAACATGAAATATCCGGTTTCTTGTAATTCATCAGTGAAGTCCTTGGTTACCCAGTAGCCAGCCGGCACTGAGGTTCCGTACTCTTAGAGTACTTTGCCTTGGCAGGTCTAGCCACTGCTTTTCTAACCGTAACAAGTTTCTGATAGAACTTTTGTGGTTCTTGGGAACGATGCAGCTGCTCTAGTTTCTCGGGCTCCTCCTCCTCCAGGCGGCGCTTATTCTCCTCGTTGTCACTTCCGCTGTCGGTGATTTTCCACGTTTCGACGGGTGCTTCTTTGCACTTTTCCCGCGCGGCGTTCTCTTCGTCCATCACTTCGTCCTCATACACTTTTCGTCGAACCAGTCGTTCCGTCGAGTTCGTTCCACATGCCCGATGACGTTTTCGCAACGCTGTTGATGGCTGTCTTGATGGTATCCCAACAGTCCTCGAGAGGGGCTTCGTCAAGCTCGCCCTCTGCCGGCAGCGCTGCTTCGACCGATCGCGCGTAGTCTGCCGCGACCTCAGGTTGCTTCAGTCATGCGATATTTAACAGAGGCGGGTGCCGGTTTCGTGTGTTGTTCACTACGGAGAGTTTTGGGCGCATCTTCACCATCACCAGATAATGGTCTGTTTCGATGTTGGCGCCTCGACAGGATCTGACGTCGATGATGACGGAGAAGTGCCGACTGTCTATCAAAACGTGGTCGATTAGTGATTGCGTTTGGTACGGTGATCTCCAGGTGTACTTGTGTAGGAGGCGGTGCTGGAAAAAGGTACTACGTACGACCATTCGTTTGGAGGCGGCGAAATCTATGAGTCTTAGGCCGTTTTCGTTAGTCAGCTGGTGTGCGCTGAACCTTCCAATTGTCGGTGTGAATTCCTCCTCCTGGCCGACTTGAGCGTTAAACATCCCGATGACGATCTCGATATCATGTTTTGGGCAGCGGTCGTATCCAGTTCCACATCCGAGATTTCGAGATTCCGATCACTATAAAAGCTATTCCAAACTCGTGTGTGTTGCCGCAGCTTTGGTAGAGGGTATGACCATCTCAGAACGCACATACCCTGGAGCTCGAGCTCTTCCAGCATACCTCATGATGCGTACTGCCTATGAAATTAAGAGACCGACAGTTCCATGTTCCAAGTTTCCAATCGTTTGTTCCCTTTCTTGTTCATTGTTCGTTGCTGATTCATTTTTCTCAGTCAAGGGCTCGTAAAACCCGTAGCTAACCCCATTATCTAGCAGGAGGACCATCGTAATGTTACTTTTTTGGGCCCCGAACACCACCAGGCCATTGTTGCACTCCGCACGCCGCGTCTACATGAGAGAGACGTGTACGGAGGCCCCTAACTCAGTTAGCAGGCGACAAAAACTTCGACCTGGTTTGGGTACCGGATCTCCACTAAGGTTGATGGCACCCCAGTTAGCACCTCAGGGAAGTAGAAAATCGGAGTTGTAAGGCAAAAGATGACATGACCACTACCCAAAGGTTGGGTGTATTCTCGAGTTGCACATTGTCTACCATTCGCCAGTCAGCTAATTTTTAGCTTATTTTCGTTTATACAATATCAGCTAGAAACCTTCATATTTCACTCAATGTTAATAATAGATTTAAGACAATGTTTGGCTTTTATTATTTTTTTACAAAAACTTATAAATGAGCAAATACAATGGTGAATGGGTTTAATATATATTTTTCCTAAGTGAATTTTCTTGAAAGATTGAAACTTTTTGTACCACACTATCGGAAACATATCGGATGTATCCGGACCGGGCTAATCTAGGCAATTTTATCTAAGAACCTGGCAAATTCCGGGCATTTAATTTCAAAATTTCAACAAAAATCAATTATTCAACGAAAATTAAGAAGAAAACACTTAAAATATTTTTTCCGTCAAAACACATCAGCAAACTTTAAATCCTATTTTAAGATTACAAAACAACTATTCATTATTATGTAGATAAGACTTGCTCAAAAAAATTTGTTTATGGACAGAAAATCGAAAATTATAATATGTAATTAAATTTGAGTTTTTTGTTATATTTTGCCAAATAAAGTGAATTAATCCGAGCAAAATCCGAAGTATTTTGATCAAAATCCGGCATCCGGCCGGACTGGATTTTTCTTATATTGTGTGTCAAATATCCAGGAAAGTCCACGTATAACCGGGCAATCTGGCAAGCTTCAAAACTGAAAGTTTAAACTGCACAATCGATAAATTCTTTGTTTTTGTAGCTAGTTTTAATGTCCTTTCGAAGAAATTTAGAGGACCTGCAAATGCTAAATTAACAATTTAGCTACATAGCATCCACAAGTCCGATAACAATCACAGATCTATTTGCTGATATCATTTCCGAACGCAAGCATCTTCATCGGACGGCGGAAACTCTCCGAACCGTGCCAATTTTTCACCAAGACAAGACGAAGACCGGAGCTCTTTTGTTCCGTGCCGATGAAAGAGGCTCCGAAATCAAGGCCGGAGATGCGCTCTGCTGATTTTATGAGTTCCACAACCCGCACCTGAATGGACCTCAACTCAATGAAATGGGAAGGCATTGGCCATCATTGGCCGTACGAGAACTTTATGAATTTGACTTACAAATAAGATGATGTCACGAAACATTTCGTTTTCCGAGGAAATTTCGAATCTACATTGTTGGCCGCACTCAGGCGAGCTACATGTTATACTTAAAATGCGTAACTACCTTGTAGATTTTGAGCGCAGCGATGAGATTTTTATTCGACGTGTTTTATGGCTCCATGGATTAACACCCCACTTTTGGCTTGCATTAAAAAGAAGAGAAAACACTCTAGCCCAGGATGCTTATTAAACCGCAAATTATCAGTAGAAATTGCTATAATATACCTCCGGTAGCAATTTATTCCAGCTTCCTCCCATTACATATCGAAAAATTGAAAATGATGCCGAAAAAGCAATTCTTCCCTCCGAGATGAAAAAAGTTCAACAAATTGAGTGATTATTGATTCACTATTATACCTCTTCATGGATCAGCCACGAGGAAATGCGTGTGCGCGAACATCCATCGATGGATCGATCGAGAATACACCTGCCCTTATATATTTCGGGATAAACCATCAAGCAAGGAAGGAAGAAGCTTCCTGAGCCTCTTCGAAAAATTGATTCCCAATCTTTTCATTCTGACGTTCTTCCTCCGGCTTCTACCAACTTTCGGCCACGGTGGAAATAAATCATCTGGCAAGTCAGTAAGTAGGTACCTGGTCTATAATATTGATCTTCCGCAGAGTTGCTTTCCGATTCCGGGAGAAGGGCGGTGGGTGTGATGATGATGTTGTTCATGATGATCCGGATAAGCGGAACCCGTTTTAAGAACTAACCAGGAACCAGCTAGGGCAACTGAAGTGAGGTTATTAGCGCTTGTTTCCGGCTATCTAGAAGAGAAGATAGTCTATTTTCATGGATGAAACTTTTGACGTAACAGCTTCCAAAGTAACAATATTTGTTTGATAAGAAACTACATTTACGCTACAAAACATGGTTATAAAACATAATTTGGTTTTGTAACAATTTATGGAAAAACACCTTTAAAACTCCTCGAGATGTTTGAAAAATTAAATTATAAGTACCGTAAACTGGAGGAACTTTGATCACCGGGGTAACAATGATCTACACGAATTTTCTTCAGAAATCAATCAATAACTTAATATTCAATATATCTTAAAACTGTTTCCTATCTTTGAAAACATATAGTTTTAGTCACAAAAGAGCAAATTTTGTGCTTATCTTGCAGCATTGGTTTTTGTTAAGAATATAATATTCATAATTCAAAAATATCAGGTTTTAGAAGGCTCACAAACAAACACTTCGCCTGATGAAACGGAAGCACTTCGTATAAAACGGCATAATTTATTTTATTCGGCTTTGTTAAAATATAATTCTTGTGTTATTGATAAGGTAATTTAAAGATATATTTATGATGCTAAAAAATGGGACATCTTCCAAGATAAACTCTCTAGTGCCCAACTTCGCCTTTAAACGGGATATATTAAAATGTCATAAAACCGCATTGAATAATTGAATTCCATTTTTTTTTCGCTTAGTGATAAAACATATGTTAATCATTGAATTCTTGTTACTGAAATCAATTCACTAGCAGTTGTCAAAAGTAACAGCTAAGAGAAACTTAAAAATATGAGAAAACTGCCTATTTTTCGAAAAAAATTCTATTTGGTAGCCTCAGAAATTCTTGGTCAATATGTTTTTCATTCTATAAAATGATTAGGTTGAAGAAATACCACTATTCTTGATTGATTTTTTGAGAATAAATATCCTTATTTAGGCAGGAGAGATGAAACACAAACTCCATCTTAAGGCGGGATTTGGGAGGGTAAACCCAAAATAATTTAGAAATTTTCTCTACGGGGTTTTTAACGTAAATTTAGATTTTGTGGCATCCTATCGATTTTACGTGAGTTTTGTGTAACCACAGATTATCAAGGATGCCCTGGTAAAAACTATTTTACTTTCACATAATTTACACATGAATTTCGCGTAAATTGCAAGTGGATGATAGTGGTAATAAATTCTTATTCGAAAAGGGACAGTCAGCTTACTTGTTTTTTTTTTTTTTTTTGCTGTCGTCGGAAGTCGACCAGTAGACCACACTTGTCATCCTGCGGGGTCCTGGCACAACCCAAGCAACCAAAAGTTCGGATAACATTCCTCTATCAGGTTTAATCAGCTTAATCGAGTATGCTAATACAACTTCTTTTCAGCTCAATTTTTAAGTAGTTAAACGAACTTTAAAGTTGAAAAAAAGTTCGCATAAATCGCCAAACAACTTCTAACCAGCTTCAAAATCCTCGTTATAAGCAGCATAAAAAATCGAAAAAATTACTCTTCCGCTCCTTCAATTGCCTTCTCAAGTCTGCTATTTTGATTCATATTAATCAACTATATTTGTTACTAACTCACATTACATTTAAAAAACATGTTCTTACCAAGCCTCGAACCCGAGCTCACCGCTTGAAAGTTGAGATCCATACTTGTTGCCCTATATCAGGCATGTCAAACTCGATTAAGTGTGCGGGCCGCATTAAAAAATGTTGATAATGTAGTGGGCCGCAGCCAAAATCAGTTAGAAATCATTTAGTTTCGCGGAGATTAGATACAATAAAACGGAATATAGTTATAAGTAAACTTGGAATGAAATTTTGCGTTAAATTTTTATGTAAGCTTACTACAAAAATAACACACGACGTATTACAGGACACGACACTTAACGTTCTCACTAACGGATCCGTTAGTAAGAACGTTAAGTGTCGTGTCCTGTAATACGTCGTGTGTTATTTGTGTAGTTAAAAGTTCTTACGTTGGCACAACCCACTTAAATGAGTAAGCTTTTAATGTTTAACATTCTTATATTATAATGTATTTTATCTATTGTCCTGATATCAGATCAATGACATTTTCATTATTTATGATAAATTTTTATCAGATAATCTCGAACGATGAGGAGTTTTTGTAGCTTTCATTATGGAAAAAAACCTGCTCACATAGATAGCTACTTGCAAACATAGCAAGAATTCTGGCAACAAATTTCCGTTACTCAACGTAGCGTTCAGGCAAATAGCTGTAAAATTTTTGGTACAGCCACTTCGATGTATTTCACTTTTAATAAAGAATCGCATTGCAGCTCTATCAACTCTAGTTGCAAATTATATCAGCAGCATTTTTAGCAGCAAACAAAAATGGAGATACAAACAACGAAAATTCTTGCTCGTATGAATTAAAGTCACGAAAACGGCTTTTGAATGCATCTAGTAACGATTCTAGGTAAAGAACGTATTTACCAAATGATGCAGCCTCATTTGATCTTTTTAGTTCTTGACACGTAGAGAAGTGCACAAGATTTTCTTTGGAAATTTAGTTGATCCATAACCGTAACATCCGTAACATCGCTTGAAAGTTTTTACATCATCACAAGCAGTTTTGATATTTTTTTTTTCTTTTCCTTGAAGCTTTGAATTCAAATCTTGCAGGTGGCCAGTGAAATCAACGTCAAATGCCAAATCCTAAACCCAGTCGTCTGCTTGAAAATG
Source organism: Uranotaenia lowii (assembly GCF_029784155.1). Classification (NCBI taxonomy): domain Eukaryota; kingdom Metazoa; phylum Arthropoda; class Insecta; order Diptera; family Culicidae; genus Uranotaenia; species Uranotaenia lowii. Next base: position 39,989 of record NW_026598789.1, read on the forward strand.
TTCAACAGGTTCACCTTTCATTTCCAATAATAATATTTTTCCTCTTGTAGCAAAAAAAATCTTTTTAATATTTTTTGGCAGGAAAACCAGCGTACTTCTGTGTAGTAGAGAATTTTGTGAAAATTTAAGACGGGGCTACGCGGGCCACATTGAAGAAAGCCGCGGGCCGCATGCGGCCCGCAAACCCCCAGTTTGACATGCCTGCCCTATATGAACATCATGAGTAGGCAACGATTTTACTCGATGTGATGATTTTCTGTAAAACGACTTTCAGGTTCTTTATTTCTACTTAATTCCCACTTTCAAGCTGTTAAAAAGTTCTTCCGGAACTTAATGTGTACTTCATATAGTTGTTTCCCAAGTAACGATGTGTTTATTTATGCAAACACGTGTTGAAGTTCGAAAAATGTAGATTTTAGCCTTTAAATCTACTTCAAAGTTTCTATAATACGAAGTTGCTTTTGAACGCCCGTTGGGACTAATTAAAAACTTTCAAGTTTACAAAATAGTACAACAGAGACTTTTTACGAACTATTGAGCTGTACAAAAAGACTTGCAACCCTTTGATAGCTACTTGATTTTGAAAAAAATGAGAAGTACGTAACAAGTAGATTGTTTTTCTTCATACAAACTTTAAAGTTCCCAAAAAGTAGAAACAGAAACCAAAACAGTACTTTAAAGCTTTTTTTGAGTATTGGCTGAACTTGATAAAGAATGAAGTTCCATGGACCTCGAAAAAGCATTTTGAACAGCAAAAAAGTTCCACAGAACTTTTGTACAGCTATATATGAACTTATTAGTTCGTTCCTTAAGTGATATTCGAACTTTTGGTTGCTTGGGAAGTAATGCAAATCCGAGCGTAAGTGTACATATATTGATTTCCCCGTCGGAAATTAATTCATTCTAAGCTGAGATTTGTGTTTGTGTCCAGCTTCGGAGAAAGCTTCTGGAAGCTCCGCCGAGTAGAAAAGGAAGGACCGTGAGAAGGAGCCGTCGGCATCGAGGAGACGACAGTCAAGAAGATTTCGTAGGTGTTGGAGGTATATTTCAAGTGGCAATGGAATGGCGCACAAGGTAGATTATTCATCAATTAAGTAGTTTCATTTTTATTTAAAAATTTTTACGTTTCCACAATTTACGTGAAAATCAATTGGATAAAAATTATGTAGTTTTTCACGTAGCCACGACGTGTGAATTATTTTGGGTGTACGACAACAATTCGAAAATACACAGCAAAAAAATCTGAATCCTAACAACACTAAAATTGAAAACCTTTAATATTACATGACGTAAAACGCGATTTATCGATGTAAATAAGCAGACTAAAAAAAATTTGAATCCTTAAAAGCACGGAATTCTAATGACACGAATATTATTTGACACAGAACGCGATTATTTGATGTAAATTTACATCACATATGATGTAAATAAAAAGAAGCATCACATATGACGGAATGTTCAGTGCGAATTGAATATTACACGTCTTCAATATTTACATGTTTTCAAATTTTACACGTCTTTAGAAGTTTACAGACATAAACATATAGCTATGGATCAGTATTATTATGTTACAAATTTAAGAAAAATGGTTAAAGTGTGTTTTACAACCGGAAAATTACTGAAAGCAATTTTGGAAAAAAATTCTCATCTATGAAGTTTTTCGTAGAACAAAACTTGTTTGTAATAATAAAACAGAGATTCTGTGAGTTTTTCAGCGAAAAAATAATTGGGTTCTAGATGGTAGCACCTGTACGGAGAAAATGGTTTGGTACCGTAAACTGGGGGAGCATTGATCAATTTTTTAATTCATTTTCGAATATTTTCGAAGGGGTTGCTTTTTGGTAACACTTAAAAGTTTTAAAATACTTACTGAGGTAAGGAGTATAAAACATGATCATTGATATCAGAATGTTTAAACGACATTAATGGCTATACACAGCAAAAATTATTTTCTGTAAAATTACAGCAAATATGCTGTAACAAAAAGGAGCAGGACATTTACCGTAATTTTACAGGTCGCATTAAAATCACATGTCATTTATTTTTACGTGGACTAATTGTTTTATAGGCTGATTTAAAATTACAGTATTGTAAAATTTTTGTTCATTGAATTGATTTGGCTCGATTTTTGGATTTTTGTTTTTCGAAAATAATACAATTTTTTTTCGGTGAAAATAAATTCATCATAAGAACCGTTCAATTACTTTATTTAACAAAAAAACAAAAATGAAAACTCAAAATGTTCTAGGGATGGAAACGAAGAGGAGCCGTTTTTACCACCAGGGGACAGCTGTCCGCTTGTCTCGTACAAGCATCGAAAATCGTACCATCTTCCTATACCTACAAGTTAAACCAATACATCTGATGTAGTGACAAAATAAAAGTCCCCCTAATGCGCGCATTTTTCCCCACTTTTAAACGCCTCTCTGGCCGCCACGACGTCGATCACCGGATATATTTTTTAATACAAATCGAAAAACGGTACCAAAACAAATTAAAACCATTCGCACGCTTCGCTCTGACGTTTCTATTTTGATACTTAAATTAAATGCAAGTAATTTTCAGTTGATTTGTTTAAAATAAAATAGAAAAGCATTTAAAATTACAGCCAATGTCCTGTAACAAAAAAGAGCAGGACATTTACCGTAGTTTTACAGGTCGAAAAAAACTACGTGATTTAAATTCATGACACGTAATTTTGTTCAACCTGTAAAACTACGGCATATGTCGAGCTCTTTTTTGTAACAGGACATTTGCTGTAATATTAAATGATTTTCTAGTTAATTTCAAATCAATCAATTGAGAATTATTTGTTTTGCACATTACGGGTTGAATTTTTTTAAAGGCAACCATTTTAAAGTACACGTAATAATCATTATTTTTTTTCTGTGTACACAGCAAATATTTTTTCCTGTAAAATTACGCAAATGTTCTGTAACAAAAAAGAGCAGGACATTTACCGTAATTTTACAGGTCGAAAACATGATTTCGTGACATTTAATTTTTAGTGTACAACTTTTTTACAGGACATTTGCTGTAATAATAAATGAATCTTCGTTAACTTTCAAGGAAAACAATTTAAAACTACAGGTTTTGTTAATTACAGGTGATTTATTTTAAAGGTTGCAGTTTTCAGTGACACGTAATAGTCAAAAAATTTTTCTGTGTATCTAAATGTTTGTTAAAAAAAACAGATTTCATTCAGATCAACATCTCAACGTATCTCAACATCTTCGAAATTATTGTTTTGATGTTAATTAGTACAGAAGGCTTAAAACATAAATAACAGAAATTTTTTGTTTGGACACAAATGCATTTTTCAACGTTTTCTTACAAAAACAAGTATACTCAAAAGATGGACTGGAAAGAATGGATGTTTCTGCATACATTTAGGGGCAAAAATTATAAACAATATTTTTTGGCCTCAAAAACAAATGAAATTTTGTCTTCATGCAATTCCCTAGGTTCTCCCACTGTTCCTATGTCCTTTTTTATTATTCAAAATTAGCCATTTGATAGGGTTTTTAGCCATTTGTTCCATACAGCTTCTCTCAGCTCTTCAAGGAAAACCTTGACTAAATTCACTGACATACAATGAAAAAAATCAAACTTTATCATTATTTTCAATATCAATTCGAATGATTTTTTGTGTTGAACAATGAAATGAATTTGTTCAACACAAAAAATCATTCGAATACGTCTTTTTTCTTAAAATAAGCAACACAATACAAAAAAAAATTTCGAATACGTCTTTTTTCTCAAAATAGACATCAATTTTCCAGAGTTTACATTAGAAAATACTGAATAGCCCTAATATTACAATAAGATTCTGATTCAGTTAAGCGTTCTTGGAGCACGTTCATGGTATGAAGAAAGTATTGTTTAAGTTGCTTCCAAATTATTAAAGATCTAAATATTTCTACAGAATCTCTCTCTAAATTGCCTGTTATACACAACCTTTTTTGACTCAATTGTCTAAAGTATACAAGGATGGAAGTTTTCTTGAGTTTTCAAATTTATAAAACAAATGTGAAATGTATTGGATATTGCTGGTTTTTACGCGATATTAAATTCGCCGTTTACATGTGAGACTTGAAATATTTCTCTCAAATAACGTGTTAATTTGCTCTAACCGAGGAAAATAACACTGTTTTTGACAAAAAACCGTTTAAATAGAAATCATATTAGAAAAACTGAGCAAAATCAATCCGCGTTAAAAAAAACCTTTGTTCACTTTCTATGAATAACTTTGGCGTATAACTTTGGCAATACAATTAAGCTTTTTTCGAGTTTCTTAAATGTCCCGCTTTTTTAAATATATATATCAAAGATGCCAAACAATTGAGAAAAGTGATGAAATAGTTCAAAACTGATGTTATGAAATCGTTTGGTACATCTTCGTACCTGAAAATAATCACATTTTCGTAGATGACGGAAAGAGTTGAAGAAACATAAGCTATCAAAGAACGAAAGAACATAAGCCGTAAATTACATGAATTTTTCGAAAAAGATACAACGGCCACCGGCAGGACTTGAACCGGAGATTGCAGGTTCAAGTCCTGCCGGTGAGCCGTTGTATCTTTTTCGAAAAATTCATGATATTTACGACTTATGTTCTTTCGTTCTTTGATAGCTTATGTTTCTTTAACTCTTTCCGTTATCTACGAAAATATGAAATAGCTCCCGGCATTATGATGTTGCTGTTACCCTAATTGATTTTATATGAAAAGAAATGAAAAAGTTAAAGCTCACCTGAAATCCCTGTAACTTTTTTGAAATTGTTCTAGACCCCCCAATGAATTTGTTCATGAATAGTGCGTTTGATTAAAGAAAAAAATGTGATCTTCAGGGATGAATACGAAGTTATTTCCTGAAAATGAAAATTTTGAACTCAAATTCTTTAGGATATGCACGCAGATTAAAGTGACTTTCACAATGTTTTCTTTTAAAAAGCAGTTTTCGGTCGAAATGTTGAGACTTATATGAAAACTTCAAAGAAAAACTACTAAATAAAACATCAAACTTAAAGTAGGTGCTTAAGACCTCGATTTTTATGAATTTTTGGCTGAAAAACAATTGACAGTGTAGAAATTCAAACCTCGACTCTTCAGCATTGTGCAGTTTATAGCACCGAAAACCGATCATTGAATTCAACCAAATGGGAAGAAGCACATTGAACCGTAAATCCAATTAAGCCACGCAAAACTTATCCATTTCTACACGCGCGGTTCGATTGGAGCAATTGGGAAAGCACGTGTGCAATCTGTTTCCTCGTCTTGATCATGATCGATATTGGTTCGAAACTTCGAACGCGGAGAGAGTTGCTAACGGCATTGAGGCTGGGAGGTTTTTTTTCTGCCGCACTTTTTTTTCTACCTTCCTTGCCGCGTTGATGAATATTGACGCAAATTAACAAAGCGAGGCAATTAAAAATACGAAATGAATCGAAACTGATCGGATATTATCTCGGGCGCGATCTCTCTCTCTAATCAGAAATAACTGTTTGCCGATTTGAGCGTGAAATATTTTCCAAAGCGATTGGGAAAAGAAACATCGTAAATTTTCAATCACTTTTTGATAACGAAGAGATCCTCTGAAAAAAGCTAATCGCAGGTGTTTTTGTATCGAGATGGAAACATAAATCTTGAATCTTGAATCTGAATCTTGAATCTGAATCTTGAATCTGAATCTTGAATCTGAATCTTGAATCTGAATCTTGAATCTGAATCTTGAATCTGAATCTTGAATCTGAATCTTGAATCTGAATCTTGAATCTGAATCTTGAATCTGAATCTTGAATCTGAATCTTGAATCTGAATCTTGAATCTGAATCTTGAATCTGAATCTTGAATCTGAATCTTGAATCTGAATCTTGAATCTGAATCTTGAATCTGAATCTTGAATCTGAATCTTGAATCTGAATCTTGAATCTGAATCTTGAATCTGAATCTTGAATCTGGATCTTGAATCTGAATCTTGAATCTGAATCTGAATCTTGAATCTGAATCTTGAATCTAAATCTTCTATCTAAATGTTCAAACTAAATCTTGAATCTATATCTTGAATCTCGAATCTTCAATTTTCGGAATTTTATTCCTTTCAATAAATGTCGATAGATTTGCTCCCGGTCCAACGATTCCCATCGCCTCGGACTGAATAAAATCGATTTTGCCCAAAATGAACGATTGCGGCGGAACATTGCAATCGGACATGGCCCCGTTAATGAGGTTTGGGGTGCAGGAGATTGTTTACTTTATCGCTGGAAAGAAGGAGAAAAAAAAAAGTTTTATAGGCCAGATGCGTAGAGGATCCGTTATATGATTCATTTTTAGTGTGAGAAACTTTTTGGAATCTGGATAGATTTCAATGACTTCAGGCGAAGTTCCTGGCTTTTCGAGATATTTTGTCCTAAATGTTTAGCCATTAGAATGAATCGACTCGTTCAAGATTCAAAATTCTTAATTCTCCGGCAGACTGTTTCTGAAAAATGAAAGATTCAAATGAAATATTCAAATGAAAAATTCAAAACGAATCGAAGACTAACCTCAACTCAACTTACAGTTTGAAAATTGCCTGGATCCTCACCACCTGCCGCACGGTTTCGGTACGATGATCATAATTTGTAGATGCCAATCGCGAGATCCATTCCACGCCATGCGAAAGAACAACAACACCAATCCTAATGAATGTTTACACCGATGCGGCAAATTAATCCAAACGACAGATTGACGGAAAATGCTCAGACTCAGCTCAGTTGAAGCTCATCAGAGTCCATATTGTGTTTATAAAGCCTACTTCGACAGGTCCGATCTTTTCACTCCGATAAGCAAAAAGAAAACCACTTCGCTTCAGATGAGAGCGTAATGTTTTTTTTCTGCTCCTTCCGATATCGATGGGGTTACCTACTCTAACTAGAAATGCAAGTTCCCTGTTTTTGAGACGAAAAAAGAGCGTCCCTATTTAATGAGAATAATAACAATAATAGTGATGCATAAAAAAACGCAAGAAACCCTCAGAACAAAACGCATCCAAGCGCATCGCCGGAGTCCAGAAGTGCGGTAAGCCACCTTCTTTCTACTAAAGTCCTTCGGTTTTTTGCTCCGCACCGCGCTTCATTATGGTTCCGGAGGCATTTCTTCACTCCACTCTCGTTTGCTGCGGCGAGCGCAAGTCAGGTGTTTATGAGAGGCTTACTTCTGTACTTAGACTAAGTCATCTCGTAATAAGTGACTTTAACCGATGTGTAACGAGCAATGTTTTTGTTCACTTCGAGCGGAGCCTTCGAGCTCTATAATTTTCTAGGAGGGGAATGAAAAAGACATCGGTTATCTGTGTACATGTTGAATGTATTTTCTTACGACCTTTTTAAAACAAGTACCCAAGCGAATCCGACCTATAACTAACCGAAAGTCACACGTCTACTTCAACTGAAACATTCAAAGTTCACATTTGGCTGATTAAAGGGTACCCGATGGAATTGAAAACAAGCTTGCCCCTTGTAATCAGGTCTCACTTTTCAAAACACACTTTAGATATTCAAAATCAATATTTTCACATTAAATTTAGACGTGCTTTCCATTGAACCAGCTGAAAACATTTTCGTTCTATGTGACACCAATTTGAAACTTCTATGCACCTCGAGTGATCCTCGTGGTTCTTTTTACGTTTCGACTCACGTGATTTTTCTGCTGTGAAACACGCTAATAACCCAAGCAACCAGAATTCCCTTAAAAACGGTTCATGGAAGCGTAACCGTTTCTGTCTAAAGATAGCATTCTCTTAGCCCAAAATTTAATTTCTTAAAGCTATTTACTTCGAAGTTCGTTTAAGTGGCTGAAGAGAATGCTGCTCAACCTCTAAGAGAATGTCATAAAACTTCTACGTACCGTAAAAAAATTGACAGATTGCTCTGAAAACCAGATGACAGATTGCTAGATTTCCAGTCAATCATGGTCTATCTCATTGATTTTAATTGTATAGTGTTGATAACAAAAGCTACTTACGCTTAGAGATTTGAACCGTTACTCTCCAGATTTCAATGAAACTCCTCAGCCTCTCGACTAATCCAGCCACTTTAATAATTATAGTATTTAAACTACATGTCTTTTAAGATGATTGAATAAGTTGGTCAATAGATTGTACCTTTTTTCGTTTAAAGGACTTTTAGTACACTTAATAAAAATTAGCAAAAAATCTTAATCTGAAATCTTAATCTGAAATCTGAATCTGAAACCTGAATCTGAAATCTGAATCTGAAATCTGAATCTGAAATCTGAATCTGAAATCTGAATCTGAAATCTGAATCTGAAATCTGAATCTGAAATCTGAATCTGAAATCTGAATCTGAAATCTGAATCTGAAATCTGAATCTGAAATCTGAATCTGAAATCTGAATCTGAAATCTGAAATCTGAATCTGAAATCTGAATCTGAAATCTGAATCTGAAATCTGAATCTGAAATCTGAATCTGAAATCTGAATCTGAAATCTGAATCTGAAATCTGAAATCTGAAATCTGAATCTGAAATCTGAATCTGAAATCTGAAATCTGAATCTGAAATCTGAATCTGAAATCTGAATCTGAAATCTGAATCTGAAATCTGAATCTGAAATCTGAATCTGAAATCTGAATCTGAAATCTGAATCTGAAATCTAAATCTGAAATCTGAATCTGAAATCTAAATCTGAAATCTAAATCTGAAATCTGAATCTGAAATCTGAATCTGAAATCTGAATCTGAGATCTGAATCTGAGATCTGAATCTGAATCTGAAATCTGAAATCTGAATCTGAAATCCGAATCTGAAATCCGAATCTGAAATCCGAATCTGAAATCCGAATCTGAAATCTGAATCTGAAATCTGAATCAGAAATCTGAATCTGAAATCTGAATCTGAAATCTGAATCTGAATCTGAAATCTGAATCTGAAATCTGAATCTGAAATCTGAATCTGAAATCTGAATCTGAAATCTGAATCTGAAATCTGAATCTGAAATCTGAATCTGAAATCTGAATCTGAAATCTGAATCTGAAATCTGAATCTGAAATCTGAATCTGAAATCTGAATCTGAAATCTGAATCTGAAATCTGAATCTGAAATCTGAATCTGAAATCTGAATCTGAAATCTGAATCTGAAATCTGAATCTGAAATCTGAATCTGAAATCTGAATCTGAAATCTGAATCTGAAATCTGAATCTGAAATCTGAATCTGAAATCTGAATCTGAAATCTGAATCTGAAATCTGAATCTCAAATCTAAATTCTATGATCTGAAATTTGAAAACCTTTTTCTGAATCTGAAATCTAAATCTGAAATCTGATTCTGAAATCTGAATCTGTAATTTTTATTTTGAATTCAGAATTTAAAAATCTGTTATTTGAATTCTAAATTCGAAATCCGAATTCTGAAATCTGAAACAGGAAATCTGGATTCTGAGATCTGAATATGATATCTGAATCTGAGAACTGCATTGGAATTTTGATTTCTTAAATTCGAAATCCGAATCGTTAAATCTGAACTCTCGAATTTAAAATCGAATATTTTTCTGTAACTGAATTTGTGTCTGAAACCCGAATCGGATATCAGTTTCTTAAATTTTGTTAAATTTCTCATCTCAAATTACGAATTTTGATTTTTGTATTTGAATTATACTGAAATTTTAAATCTGAAATTAGATATTTGAATTAGGCCGGAACAAATTTCAAATCCTTCTTTTGTCACTCGGAGTTGGAATATAACGAAAGGGGGGACAATAAAAATAATGCAAAAAACAAATAAATTGGAATAAATTGCACGAAAGCTTGTATGCAACCAAATTGCATACTATATTTATTGTGGGGAGCGAAACACTTTTTGATAGTCTGTTTTTAACCAGCTTCAAAGCTAAAAGTTTATTGAAACAATTAGTCATATGTTAAAGAAATAATTCATTGTTACCTTACATTTTAGTGCTTTCCCAAGATAATAAGATTTTCAGCTAAGGTTTAGATCATGACAGTTAATCAAGGTCTATGATCGGATGGTCTAATCTGAGTATGCTGAAGTTATAGATGGTTTTAGTTCAATTTCTTAGTTAACTACTTTCAGCGGATACTTACAAGGCTTATTCTGTTGCAACTTAATAGTGTGGATTTTTGATCTTATCCTAACGAGCGATACGAGCTATAATAAATGAGGTTAGGTTAGACCGTGCTCAAATTAACAAGTCGGAAATAAATGTTGGGGACTATTTTCTAATCTAAACTAATCCTTCGTACTTGCCTTAGCGTATATACGTTGTATATTTCACCAGCGAATCCTTATCGCTTTAAGTTAGGCCCTGTGAAACTATTTCTTTATGATCCACCTCTATCACCTGCTTCTAGCTAGACACGTTTTTGATTCTATTCTGACTTTGTTGTTATTTACTCGAAAGCTGACAAATATCTTCAATTACTGCTTCCACATGTCAGAGTATTGTGACGCGGGAATGCCTGTTGTCAATACCCTTTTTATCGACGCCTACTCAGGGGCGTAACAATATTATTGCATAAAACTTATAAAACCTGTATTTTTTATCGCAAAATTCAATAAAATCAAGAATACAAAATGTGAATTTACTTCCATCTTCCAAAATTTGGTTCTTGGTCTTGTAATCTTTCGGATATTTGAATTTTTATTTAAAATTTACCTAAAATATTTCAAACTTTATTTATTCCCTCCTTCGGGATTTTGGAAATTTCGAAGGGGAGGGGTGACATAAGAAGAAATTGATATTTGTTCCAGCCTTATGTAATAAAAAAACTAATTCTGAAGTTTGGTTTCTATATTCTGAAATCAGATACCGGTAATTATCGGGGAAATTTTAGTCTAGTTTTTCTAAAGCTTTAGACCGGTTCCGGTTGCGCGCAATAAAGCTTGCAGAGCTCAAGTTTGTTATAAGCTTTTATCTACAATTTCCCTTTCAAGCTTCGGCAGCTTCAAGCAAAATAAAAGAGAATAAGGGTTTGTGTGCTGGCTGCAAAGCGAAAATGTACCCACTTGCCTTTTTTGACGGACGCTGTCAGCCAGGGCGAAATTCGGAGGAACTGTCAAATTGACAGCTCAGGAATAAAACAAAAACAAAATATAAACAACCCCCCTTCCCATCATTGCGTTTGTTTATTTTCATTTTTTCCAAATTTACACTCAAGTTTCGAAAAATGTCCTCTGTGCATTTACTGTATTTCCTCAAAAGAAAGAAAAACGCAATATTTCATTTACTTTCCAAATTAATCTACGTGAAATTGTTTTAAAAAAACTTCCACTTCTTTTACCTAATGGTAAATTTTATGTCCCCATTGAGTCTTGGGTGTCCGGGAACCGTGAAAAAGTGGAAGGGCCCCGCTACGTCGTCATCGTTCGATCGAACGCCGCCGCCTCGTCGTAATCCGCATGAATGGAATGGTCTAGGCTTGACATACGGTGCCTCTGTCATCCAGTTCAGTGATGCGTTTCGCGAGTGTCGCACGGAGTTTTTTCGCGATCGAAAGTGGCCATACCTGACGGGGACTTTCTACTAGGTGTAGTACTTCCTTGAAGCGGGTCGAAGAAGAAAGGTAAAGCCAGAGTAAGCTTCGGATGTGGGTGGATGGATGAGGGTCATCATTCAGACGAATGTAGTGGGTTTGATAAATTGATTGTGTTTACCAATATGATGTGCTACAGCAATTAGTGTGTGAATCAACTAGAGGAGTCGTGCCATGTTTTCTGCAAATAATTTGCAGTTTCAGTTGAGTTTACCGCATCGATAATTTCGGTTCCCGTGAAATTTGCCGGAGGGCGTCGATTTTCCATTCGCTTTCGCTAGTTGTGTTCATTGTTTTTTCTTGCAAAAATATTCAATGTCGTTTGGCCATAAACGTCACAGTTTTATTACAGTTGCTGTCTTATCTCTAAACAACCCGGCAGCAGATATCCAAGTAAGCTAGGCCGCCGAAGAAGTGTGTCGCATATGTAGCAAGCAGCCATGAAGAAAGTAAATCATCAGTCAAAAATTATGAGTTAAACAACGGGACGATAGAATCGTGTTAGGTTTCGCGTGTAATTCCCGGGCGTTCCGCAGAGTTCCTCGTGATAAGTGTCCATTCAAATTAAAGAGATCCAAATCTCGGAAGCCTTTCTTAACGACAGCTGCTTAAAACGTACAGAGGGCAACAGGAAACCCCAAAATAAATAAACATGTCACCGGCATTCCTGGCTGTGATAGCCGTCATTTTGTGCATCCTGTTTCGGATACTGAACGTCAGCAGTCAACCAGCGATTCCACAGCTATTCTGCAAGGATGGCCAGTTCATGGAATGCTTCAACAAAATTGCACCGATGCTGCGAGAACCGTAAGTTTGTTTTTAAATGTTCCACCATCATTAACCCGTTAGTACCTTCTAGAAAGATCCACTCATTCATCCTCTTTGCGAGGCCTTGCAAAAGTACCTAGGCCATCGAATGAGTTACTTGCGAAAAAAAAATCATGTTCATACAGTTGTTATCATTTGAACGTTGAATAAGCCGCTCGCAGACAATAATGAGCAAGGAGTAAATAAAATAAAACAATACGCTGACTGTTTGGAGCAAAACGTTACCGTTTGATTGATATAGCAGAAAAGTATTAGCAAATCTGAATATCTTTTTTGTTTCTCAAGCAATTTATACAAAATTTTTAGTTTGTAAACCTTTTAACGTGAAAAAAGTTAACCTTGTAACGTAACTCAAATACGATTCTCAGACAACATTCAGCTACAATTATTCATTTCATGGTTCATGAAAAGTCTCAGAAAACATCAAAAAACATGCTTCGGAAAAAAGATAGATCAGCAACGAAATGCTCAAAAATGGGGGAAAGGGAAAGAAAAAACATACAAGCATTTAGGTAATTTTTTTAAAAATTTACTTTGAGTGCTATATTGTAACTTATATATCTATATCATAGTTTTGTAAAACACTGCAGCGCTAATGTAATTATACCAAGGTTTTTTTACGTGGATTTTTTTACACGGCTTTTTTACATGGTTTTCGGGAATTAACACGGTTTTTTACACGGATTTTGCGAATTAACACGGTTTTTGACAGAAGCCCTTTTGAACGGGAAACACTTAGAAATTTTTGAAGTTGGGAAAATCTTAGCTCTGAGACTAAGAACGTGATACATGAGACATGAAACCTGAGACAAGAGACCTGAGACCTAAGAGCTGAGACATGAGACCTGAGATATGGACCGTGTCTCATGTGTCAGGTCTCAGGTCTGAGGTCTCATGTCTCATGTCTCAGGTTTCATGTGTCAGGTCTCATGTTTCAGGTCTCAGGTGCCATGTCTCAGGTCTGAGGACTCATGTCTCATATCTCATGACTCAGGTCTCAGGTGCCATGTCTTAAGTCTCAGGTCTTAGATCTCAGGTCTCAAGGCTAAGGTCTCAGGGCTCAGGTCTCATGTCTTATGCCTCATGTCCATGTCTCAGGACTCAGGTCTTATGCCTCATGCCTCAGGTCACATGTCTTATGTTTCATGTCTCTAATCTCTGGTTTCAGGTCTCATTTTTCATGTATCAGGTCTCAGGTCTGAAGTCTCATGCCTCATATCTCATGTCTTAGGTCTAAGTTCTCAGGTGCCATGTCTTAAGTCTCAGGTCTTAAGTGTCAAGTTACATGTCTTATTGTTTCAAGTCTCAGAGCTGCAGAATTTGAATACTCTTTTTTCGGAAATTAACACGGTTTTTTTGCGCGGTTTTTTACGCGGTACGTATATCAGTGTAAAAAAAACCTTGGTGTACTTCACTTCACCACTATAAAATTGCCTTTCTGGTGAACATAAATTGATTGCGAAAATATTGCTCTAATCAACTCAAAATAAAGTAGAAAGTTGAATTTACTAATTGACAAAAATTCATAAAAAATCTAAAGATGCCAAAATGTGTCAAATTACGTGAACTTTCCAATCCACTCTTCAAAAAAAAATTTACCGTGACTGAAATAATATTGACGGTTCATTCGTTGAAAAGTACGGTTTTATACTCCTTTTTACATTTTCGGGGTCATGATCTCAAACAAAACTTTAAAACATATATCTCCTTATGCACAACATCTGGCTTCTAACTTCAACTTTCTTAGGCACTGAGTGAAATTTTTCCTAAGCATCTTTTTTCTGAAGCATATTTTTATTAGACTTTGAAAAACGTAAGAATGAATTGTTGGAGCTGAATATTGTAAAAACATTGATTTGATTTACAAAACAAAGAACGAACACGAAATTATTGCGACACATTCAACAGGGCATAACTTTTTCGCCATTGGATAAAAATCAACCAAATTTTGCCCACTTTGTCATTGATGTGTATTGTTTACATGCTGTCAAGCTCGAAGCCGTGTTTTCCGATTCAACGAAAATGAAGGTGAACCATCGCGAGTCGAGAGAACAAATTCTTTCCAAACACCTGGAATTTCCTGACCTGTTGCACTGGCAGTTGGGAAAAATGTTGAACATTCACCATTCAACCGTCTCCAGAGTGTTGAAGCGGTTCCAGGAGCGGTTGACGTTGGACCACGGCAAAGGAGCTAGAAGAAAACCGGGACCGGAGAACAAAAAGACGGAGGGAAATGTGAAGCTGATGATTAAAGCAAATCCCAACGTCTCAAGCCGTGATTTGGCTAAAAAGATCGACATGTCGCAGAGCTACGTCCAGAACGCAATGAAAAGAGCTAGACTATATACATACGCAAACCGCGATGAGCGGCAACAATCGACGGCTAAAACTCGGGCACGGAAGCTCTACGAGAAGATGTCGACAAAATATGGCTGCTGTGTGATGGACGACGAAACGTGTATAAAAGCCGATTTTAAGCAAATTCCGGGGTTGGAGTTTTTTTTACCGGCAAGAGCAAGTTCGATGTGGACGACAAATAAAAAAAAATGTCGAAGTTCGCCTCCAAATATCTCGTCTTGCGGACTGAGGAGTGAGCCTTTCGTGACAAAGGGCAAAGTAAATGGCGAGATCTACAAATCTGAGTGCCTCGAGAAGCGCCTTTCTCCGTTCTTGCAGCAGCACGACGAAGCTCCGCTATTTTGGCCAGATTTGGCATCACGCCACTATTCTAAAGGGGAGTGGTATGTGGCCAATTCTGTACATTTTGTTCCAGAGGACATGAACCTGTCAAACCGTCCGGAATTGTGCCGGTAGGAGCAGTACTGGGCAATAATATAGCGGGAACTTTGGAAGAGCAAGAAGACATTCAAAGACGAGAAAAACTTGTTAAGAAAATGAAAAAAAAAACTGAAAAACTGGTACCGGATGACACTGTAAAGACTTTTAAGGAGGACATCGAGCGAAAATGAGTTCAATTTTGCACTCAAGGCTCCATCGACTAATTTTTTCTTTGATTTTTGAAGTAAATCTATGTATAAAACTACCCTGAAATTTTTGGTTTGATTCTAAACAATATAATAAATTGGCATGACATTTTCGATGTCGTAATAATTTCGTTTTCGCCCTTTATGCCAAATTAGCATATTCTCAACTTTTTGGAGGCATATTTACGAGTTGACTCAACTGCTATCCGATTCAACGATTTTTGGGCAAAGCTTGTCGTAAATGAATGATAGAAAATCACTCAATACCAACGTGTTTACGGTCGTTAATGAAAATGTCTCAATAGTCGATTTGGATTATCATTTCTATTGCGATTTCATGTTAGCTGGGTAAGCAAGTTTTCGACCCCCTAATAGGTGACTCGAACCTGGCAGTCGCACAATTTCCTCACTGTTTTCAACCAACGAAAAATGGGTGGAAAAACACCGAAACACGCACCACAATCAACGAATGGAAAAAGTAAAACCAAACATTCCAGAAGGTTTTTTTTTAATTTTTCGTTTAGTTTCGTTCGTTGTTGTTATTTCGAATTCAGAATTGGAATTGGATGTGTTGTGTGAGTAAGCGACCATGCAAACACCAAGCTCTAGCGAAGGGGTTGTTCGAGGAATGCCACGAGTCGATCAGAAGCAGAAGCGACTCGGTTTTTGTTGAGCAGCTTCGAGAATCAGTTTGGAAAAGAAACGAAAATCCAAAACAAACGGTAATCGTCGCGTCATTAATAACTCTACCGATGATATCATACCGTTGTAGTCGCCGGTCGGTTGCTGTCAATAAAAGAAAACCATTTGTGTGTACCCAACAAAAAGTTGCTAACTATTTGAGGAACTTTCGGTAGCTGTCGGTTTCTGGAATTGTTTTTCTGGTAAGATTAACAAATCAGAAAAGTTTCAGAAATTATTTTAAAAGGAATTTCGGAGTGATAGTTCCTTTCCTATGGTTCGTTCTTTTTCATTGACATGTTCCAGCATTCAAAAAAGGAAATTTACTTTTCCACCAACAAAATATACATTTCCAAAGCGAAATGCATTTTTCATTGACTCGAATGAACCACATACGATAGATGTAATTGAAGCGTGAACACAATCCAAAATCCGACAACGATACTTCTCGGAACCCATGGAAAGTTTCGTTTTCCTTTGAACTTTCACTCACCATAAAATATGGAACATTTTGGAATAGTTAAATATTTTATCAGGTTATACATTTCACAGGGTGGCCAGCGAACCGGGAAAAAACCGGGAATTGAAAATGGGACCGGGAAAACCAGGAAAATTCTTTATGGATTTTTTCCCTATATAAACCAATTAATTTCTAAAATTTATTCATATTATCATTTTTTTTTCTCAAAAGCGAAATAAAATTGGGATCTAAATTTCATGGGGAAAATGTGGACAAAAGTCGATAATTTCTTGAAAATTCAAATTTTTGGCTGAGAACATACCTTTTAGTGCTCTGAAGTGTTCGAGTTCCATAATATATTGAGATTTTCTTTTGTTATTTTACAAATTTTTTATAAGCGTTAAAAGCGCGAAGAACTTGTTTTTCGTATGTTCAAAAAAAAAGGTTTTTCACAAATAAATTCAATTTTTAACCTTTTAGAGCCGGGAATACATTAAATTCTGCGAGGAAAAATGCGAAGAAACGGATAAATTCAAATTGAGTTGTTACATGGTTCATTCATAAAATGCCCAAAAGGTAGAACGAGATGCTTGTGGGATTCTATTTAACATTTTGCGCTTTTACTGGTAATCGCATTCTTTATTGATTAAAGATTTGAAAAATACAGATCGTTTAAATGTAAGAATCACATTAAGATATTATCACAATAAAAAAGCTTATTTGAAAAACAAATTCAAGCCTTAGAATAAATTAATAATAATAATAATTAATAAATAAATAATTCAAAATTTGTGTTAGAACTTCAAATTTAAAATTTGATTTACGGTTTTCAAATTTTCAGGTTGGATTGCAAATTCAGACTCAGAGTTTAGATTAACATGCCAAGTCCAAAGTCAAGCTCTTAGAACTCAGGCTCAGGCTCACTCAGTATTCAACACGAGAATCAAATCAAAATTTTAAAATAATAGGAGCAATAGATTCTGTTCTCAAAATTACAGAGAAAAACAATTAAATTAGAATATCAATCAGTATTTATCAGTTTAAATTCGAATCAAAATTAAAACTTAAAGTTGTTAGGTTTTGATCGTTAGATCTGTATTTCGCCCGAATTTTTTCAACAAAAACAAAACTGAAAAAGCTCGTTTTTGAAAGAACAGAAATTCAACATCGTATTTTTTAAATACCAGCTGAAATCGACCAGGTACATCACAAAAGCTTTGTCATTTTTGAATAATCTTAAATTTGTAATTGATTTTGAAGGCCTTTCCTCGGATCACAAAAGTGTATAAACCTTTTTCTTATAATTTTTTTTTTGCTCAAACCGATGCGCAGTGAGGATTTTTGATCGAAAAAGGTAACTATTTCTGTGACGATCGAATAAACTACACTAAATTCTGGAAAACTATATTTTCTTATGCAAAAAAAAAATACGAAAAATCGAATGGTCTACACCGTTCTGATTAAAAAACTGTCTGCCTGGACTGGAATGCCTCATTTTGCCCGATTTCCCCTATTTTTCGGGGTGTAAAGGTATAATTCCGATTGTAGCAATCTACCTCGCAACAAAAAAAGTCATGTAAACTTTTCCCCTTAAACTTAAGAAATGTTTCAAAGAAATGCAGTCAAACAAAGTGTAATCCAACAATTTTTCATCATGAATGATCATTTTTGGTAGATTTATTCATCCTCTAGCTTATCGTGTCGCTTTTTTGAACTAGAATGAATAGAATCGGCTAAATTTCCCCAACTTCCCCTAGCTTTTTTAAATAAATTACTTGTCGTAGTTAAAACAAACATTGGAGTAAACCAATCGATTCTGCCGTCATTTTTACGTAAATGAGTATGGTTTATATGATTTTTTTGTTGCAAGGTAGATTGGAATTATAACTTTACACCCAAAAAAATAGGCAAAATGAGACGTTTACAGTCAATTAATTAGAAAGCGGTGTAGACCATTCAATTACTCGTGTTTTTTCCATAAAGAATGGTTGTTTTTTCAAGCGAGACGTTCTTGCCTGAATTGGGTACCTTTTAAGGCTCGAAAATCCCCACTGTGCGATGGTAGGCTTGTTTTCATCAATCTTTTGGAGCTATACCACAGTAATAAATAAAAGTGAGAAAAATATATTTTTGGGAAATCACTGAAATATTGAACGATGTTGTCGAAATCAATACCCATTTTCACAGATTTTTAAACAAATTTCGTCATTGTTTTAGATTTTTCTTACAGATCTTATGGATTTTAATTTTAATCTTAATATAAAAATTAATGCGTTTTTTTTTAAACATCATCACTTATAAACGGCCGGTCGGATAAAATTAAATTTGATATCCGAGGGTTTTTCGGGCCATAGATGGTTTGTATGATAACCTCAAGAATCTCACTTTTTATGAAAGGGGGTCTTCCATACAAAATCAACTAGAAATGGGACACAACTCGAACAGTTTATGACGATTTCCATGAAAATTGATTCACGAGCACGAAGAAGTTAAGGACGACTTGAAGATGAAGTTAATCATTTTTCAACGATTTATTAAGTAAAATGTGAAACGAAGTTTACAGGGTCAGTTAGTTTTATTCAAATACCACTTAGGTAGAATTTCTAAAGTTGATGTGTGAAAATCTTTTGACTTGTTTTTTTTCGTTTCAATATATAGTCGTTTTAACATCTCCATGTCATTCGCGACTTATATCAACGATGCATTCAGGGCTTGTGATATAGCTCAGTTGGCAAGTCTGTTGTCTCCTGAGCCGATGTCCGCGAGTTCGAGCCCAAGAGTAAACATCGAACACAGTTGTACCGGATAGTTTTTCAAAAACGATCCGCCAACTGCAACGTTGATAAAGTAGCGAATGCCATTAAGATGGTAAAAAGACTATAATCGAAACAAAAAAAAAATCAACGATGCAGTTGACGGACAGTCATTGAACAACTTATCCGCCGGTACAACTGTGATCGATGTTTACTCTTGGGCTCGAACTCATGGACATCGGCGCAAGAAGCAACTGACTGGCCAATTGAGCTATATCACAAGCCCTCCATTTAGTTGAGTGTATTTTTAATTATTCGTATAAGTAACACTCTAGTTGTGATTTCCGAATCTTGAAGAATTATTTGTAAGTTTGAATTCGAGTTTTTTCAGATTTTTTATTATTTTTGTACATATAAATCAGATTTAAAGCTTGCCAACTCTGGCCAAAACTTAACAAGATAGTCATGAGATCGAATGAACGGCGAAATTCATTTTTCAGGGTTGCTAGCGAACCGCGAAAACCAAAAATATCGGGAAAAACTTTGGAATTTCATCGCGTCATCGGGGAACCGGGAACAAATCGGGAATTTCGACACATTATCGGGAAAATCATCAATTTTTCACGAATTGCAAAAACTTAAATTAATTTCTAAATGTAGGAGTAGTTTCGATAGTCACGCATTTAGATATACCTCAAAAACACTTATTTTCGTTAATAAGTAAACAAACAGTGTATTATTCGCTTTTTAAAATCTTTTATGTTATCAAGTTTCCCAAAAAAGTTTCAGTTTTCGGCGTCAAAAGATTCAATGTTCGATATAAATACAGATTAAGCATTCCAGAATGATTTTCGCACGTAACCGGGCCAGAATTCCGGTCAAAACTAGTGAAAATTCTGTCAAAAATGGGGATTGATTTAAAAAAATTTACTGCCGATACCGGGCAAAATCCAGACAAATTCGAGGGAGCGAATTGCAGACAATAATCCAAAATGTTAAAGGGTGACGAAAATTTATTTTTATACTTTCTTATTCAATCAGCAGTGTTTTTGTTTAAGGTATCCGAAAAAAAAAAATTGATTCATTTTTATGAAAGAAACTTTAACAAAGAGCCGTTTTTTGACAAAAATTTTAAACCGAATTTGATAATTTTGTTCAATTTTTTAAATTATATCAATAAATCCAGGCAATTTTTTTCGAACCGGAGTTGTCTTGAACATTTAATTTCAATCTAGGATGCTTTACATAGATGTTCCTTAAAGTATTTTATTAAAAGTTAATATTTTGGCAGTGTGAGACGTTTTTAAGTTTTTAAAATCAGACGTTTTTAATTTTTTTTCTTTTGT
Source organism: Uranotaenia lowii (assembly GCF_029784155.1). Taxonomy (NCBI): domain Eukaryota; kingdom Metazoa; phylum Arthropoda; class Insecta; order Diptera; family Culicidae; genus Uranotaenia; species Uranotaenia lowii. The sequence goes on from NW_026598789.1 coordinate 60,588, forward strand.
CACAACCCCCCCTCCCCCCGCCTTCGAAATTTCCAAAACCCCCGAAGGAAATAAGAGAAATAAATAAAGTTTGAAGTAATTTATGTAAATTTCGATAAAAAACACCAATATATGAAAGATTACAACACCAAAACACAAATTCAAGAAGATGGAATTTATTTCACCATTTGTTTTCTTGATTTGATTGAATTTTTCGATAAAAAATTACTTGATTTATAGGTTTTGTGCAACGATATAGTTTGCAATTTGGTTGCATACAAGCTTTTGTGCTACTTATTCCAGTTTATTTGCTTTTTGCATTATTTTTTGTTATCAAAACGAAAAATCGCTGGCGTCCCTGATTTTGTTGTTGATTTTTTTTGTTTCTCTTATAGTCGTTTTACCATCTTTATGGCATTCGCGACTTTATCAACGTTGTAGTTGGCGGATCGTTATTGAAAAACTTATCCGGTACAACTGTGTTCGATGCTTATTCTTGGGCTCGAAGTCGCGGACATCGGCTCAGGAGCAGGGTGGCCACCCATTCGGGAAAAACGGGAATTGAAATCCAACGGGAAAAAAGCGGGAAAAAGCCGGGAATTTTTTCAAAAAGTCGGGAATTTTTGGCTCAGTGAAAGTCTGTACAATGAAGTTTAGTTGAAAGTCGAAACAAGTGGAAATAGATTGACTGGTGATCTCTTCCCAATTGACTTCTACCAGGTCGAAACTAATCCTCTTGCCAAGCTGAATCGGTTTCGATGAGTTTGGCTGTCTTAATCGAATAGAAATGGGAAGAACAAAAATAAGCTATTTTATTACACACGGTATTGCTCCCTATTTTTTTAATGGAGTTTTCAATTTACTTCAAAATTGCAGCGAGTTAATATTAGGATTTGACGAAACGTTAAATAAGATTGTGCAGAAGCAACAAATGGATGTTGGTGTGCGCTTCTGGAATCAAAACACAAACCTATTTGAAGCAAGATACATATAGGTTGGTTCTACATTTTTATCGACGACGCGCTCGAATGTCTGAATGGCATGAAATTATGATTTTCGAAAAATCATGATCTGCTGAAACAAGTGATCCAGTGTTCCATGGAGTAAAGTGTTCCATGGAGAGGCCAGCAGTAAATTAGAGAATGCTCAAGGAAGTAACTAGCAAGGTTTAAGAACTTGTTTCGAATCCGGCGTACGAGATTCTCACGATTAGACTTCACACTGTACATAACTCGTTCAAGGAGGAACTGAAGAAAAGTGAATGGAATTTGGATGAATTTTTGAGGGCGTTGTATAACATGGTCAAAAATATTCCACTTAGAAGGGCAGATAATACTGCAGTAACGAGTTCAACTATATTTCCGTTAAATTTTGTGACGTTCGGTGGGTGGAAAATGAACGTGCTTGACAAAATGCTATCGTACCTCAAACGGTTTGTCGACGAGGTAAAAAAAAACAAGAAGATAAAAAGATTAAGGAAAACCATTCAAATTTTAAGCGGAGTATTCCATCGGTTTCCCGGTCAAAGGTATTCGACATTGTTGCTAAAGCTGTAGGTGATTTTTTGCTGGGACCAAAAATGGAGTTTTTGTTTTGTTACGGCCGCTTCAACTGTTGAGTTCTTTTTACGCGAGTATAAGACAGAAGCAGTGATGGTTCCATTTCTCTTCGATGATTTAACCGGGCTTGTAAGAGCATTGATGGAGAAAGTTGTAAAGCCTGAACGACTAAACGTAAAACCAAAACACTTAAAAACGAACACAAACACATACAGGATCTCAATGAAACTTAATGTTTCCTCGAAGGGACTCATTTCACTTAACTCTAAGCGTACATCTTTCGAGGATATACTGGCTAGCATCTTACAAATGCTAAAACCACCAACCCACAGAAAGTGTACTATGTATGCCGTGACCGGGATTTGATCTCATGACCGTTGGCTTAGATGACTGGAAGGCTATCCTCTACGCCACTTATCGGAATTGAACTCTCAAAAATAAATCTTCTACCTCCTGGTAGCGTAGAAATTGAATTCTCAACTAAATCGGCAATTAAGAAAGCAAAAGAGTCTGGTCATGTTTCCGACAAGGATATCCTTGTATTCAGAAATAGCTGTCGTTCGTTTTACTCTGGATTTTTGAATAAAATGGCTATGCGATCTCCCTTGTGTTATCTCATCACTCGGTATTTATCGTGCATAATCCCGATGTGATTGCACAGTATCCAGATATTGCCAACAAACTTTGAGACCTGTGTCTAGAAGTACTTGTTGACAAGCAACACTTAAGTAGAGCTTGTGGCGATAAAATTAAGGACGAATTCGGACAATTATATGCAATACCTTCAATAAAAACATCATTTCGGGATATCGAAGAAAAACACAACGATTGGACATTTTTTGGATGAAACTTATTGGCGAATAAAAAAAGGAATTCTTCAATTTGACGACCTTATTGAAGAAAATTCTAACTTTCTCTCATGGCAACGCGACGATAGAAAAAAGATTTTCCGTTAACGCGAAATGCTTAGTTGAAAACCAAAGTTAGGAGATTCTGACAGCCCAACGTATCGTATACGACGGAATCAACATTGCAGTTACAGCTAGGAGTTAAAGTTTCAGCTATAACGGTAACGAAATCGTTAATTCAGTATGCCCGCAATTCTCACTTGAGATATGTCGAGTCCTTAAAAGCAAAAAATTGGAGGAAAATCTGAAAAAAACTATAGCGAAACGGAAGCGAGAGGCAGAAAAGAAGTCTAAGGAACTGGAAGCGAAAAAATTTAAGGTGCTTTTCGACGCTCAGAGAGAGGCAAGCTTAATGGACGAAAAAAATATATGACATACAAATAAAATAAAAATGATAAAAATGGTGATCTAACATATTACCCGTTTTCTTTTGTTTAACATTTTCGAATCGAGTGACATAGTTTAAAAAATTAAAAAAAAAATCCTGCTTATCAATCTAATGCTTTGTAGGTGAATTGATAAACATAACTGAAACAAAAACCATTTAAAGATCATTTACCACTAAAAGAAAGCTTAATCGATTTTCGTTTATATGGTTTCAAAAGTGAATATTCGGAAATTTGTTTGGTTCTCTGTTGTATAAAACCGGGAATTTCGTGAGACCATGCGGGAAAAAAACGGGAAATCAAAAATTGATTTTGAGTGGCCACCCTGCAGGAGACAACAGACTTGCCAACTGAGCTATATCACAAGCCCATCCTGATTTTTGGAGACACTCTTTTTGGTATATTTTCGACGTCATTATCTTATTTGTAATGAAAAATTCGTTTTTTGCCACAGCTGCAAATGCCCTGCCAAATCATAAATTTTCGTGCAAATTTGTCAGCAAAAACATGTAACATATCATGTCCCATTAATTTTAAATAAAGTCATAAGAGCTTAGTGTAGGGCTGGAGGAAAATAAGGGGCGGCGAACAAGGGTTGAGAACCACTATCGGGTGCGCGCAATGGTGTAACCGGGGAGAGTTTGCGTTCCCCGTGGAATGTGCGAACGGCAGAGAGGAAAAACTCCGGGAGTACAAGGGAGGACAGCAAGCGTCGGTACGCTCTCTTGCTTGGTAGCCGTCGTTAGGTGCAGTCGTGTCAGTCTAAGCTAAACAGGTAAAAAAAGACTAAGATTCGTCGGTCGTAAACCCAAAGTTGTCCGCCGGAAAAGCGAAGTGCAAAAAGGACCTTACAGGTTGTAAAACGGTCTCCAGTGCTTTCGGAGATCCGTGCAAGAAAAAAAACGAACCTTGTAGGGTGTGAAATGGTCTCTGGTGTTATATTGAGATCCGTACCAAAAAAAAAGTGCCCGTGGACGACTAAATTTCTAATATTCCCGTAAAAGATTCGTCTATAACCCTAAAGTGACCAGGGCTCATAAATCGAACCCTAAAAGAAAACTACCCGCGGGTGTTAGGACCGTAGTCCGAATCGAAGTGGCCAAATCGCCGCTCCCCAAACGCCACCAGCTCAACAATACTCCAACCCCAGCATCCAAAGAGCGTAGGAGCCCCCGAGATTAAGAGCGAGCCGGTAAGTCTAATTTAGACCCCCTTTAAATGTGAAAAAACGTTATTTGTTACAAACAAATTTAAATTTGACTGGAACATCCCCCCGAGCCGTAGCCAAGTAAAATTTTTGACCTGGGATTTGCCCGAAGTCAGCCTTGACATAGCACCTGGTCGTAGAGCACGGATTTTGGCCACGCTATTATGTTTTTGTGGTCCATGCTCGACTTGTTACCTTACCGGAGTCAAATTCTTCTCACGGTACTATAGGTCGAACCGAATTTTCTGGCCAAATCACGGTTCTGCAGATTGGAATTCCTCTTAATCGTCTTCAAAATCTTCTTTTCCCCCGACACGTGGGCGCAAAGAACTTCCAAATCCGTCCATCAGGAGCGCTACAATATAAGCAAAAGTTTGTTCCAATTCTTAATGAAGCCAGCTTTAATAAGCATAACATACTACGAACAAAGGCAGAAATAATATGTCTCCATGCATCCGGTCTCGTGTTAGGTAAGCTTGAATCTAAATTCTTAGTTTTTGACGAGAAAAGGAGATTTAATATCATGATTTCTTTTATAACTTTTCTTTCTGGAATGTCAAACTTTTTTTTCTATAATTAGTACCGCCTTATTTTTTCCATTTCTTAATAAAAATTAATGTAAAATTCAAGCCAACATTGTGATACATCGTACTACTTTGCACAAATCTTTTTAAGTCGAAACCGTAACTTTTTTCATGATATCAGCTCTCTATTGAAAATAAATAAAGCTTCACCCTCCCCAATTGGTTCCAGTTGACTCACAAAGCGAAACACTAATCGAATCAACCGGGCATTAATTTTTATCTTTCTCGAATCGTGTGCCTTCACCTTCTACATGTAGTTGCTACGCGAATCCGAATCGAGCCGATGTCGGACGCTGCTGTTCATCAATCAACCGACGGGAAGCTCCATTGATGAACTTCGTTTTCATACCGCCTTAACTTTGACGAAAAGCAAAAACTGAAAAAGTATACCCAGTTGTGTTTTGATTCAGTATACAGTATGGCAGGGCTGCACATTGTGTTTTGTTCATCTGTTGGAAATATTACTCAACAGTCCTTACGTAATTAAAGGACGGTGGCCGGCGATTTGTCGAACGTACATGAATTAAAAATCGAAAAAAAACAAAATAAACACAGGCGATAAAAAGATTGTTCCGGAACACGGATCTGTAGCACAACAAACTCTTCTTGCCGCGATTTTTTGTTTTCAGTCGGTCAAAAGTCCAAAGTCCTTAAGCGGCCGCGTTACAGAGGATCGGTAATCGCTCAGTGTTTTTTTTGCGATTCCTCAATCTTAAAACGCGCGCGCTCGCATTTTTATCAAGGCTCGAGGTGCTCATTAAGTGATGTCGAGCCTAGTGAATCCGGCTCAAAGCTGCGTTACCTGATAAGGATTAGTCATGGTGGATGACTGAGTTGTTTCAACTAGACTTACTGAATTTGTATTGAGTTAAGGATTTTTTTTGCAGTTAATATGAGGTGTTTTTTTTCAAATCCTTTTGCCACTATCTAAATTTTTTAATGAGTTAAAACAATGTTTAAAGGTTTTTTTTGAAAAGCAATGACAATACCCATACTTTTGATAAATTTGTCAGCAACACTTCCTAGGACATCAGACAGGTATATCACCAGGACGAAGAAGTCCCTTTACCTACATATACCTACTGTAATGAGAAATGTTTGTTCTTAGTCCTGGTGGTCTAACCACAAAGTGAACACTGATAATCGCTTGACTTTTCTAGAACAATCCGTTGCCTCTTTCGAGCCATCAATTTTGTTGCGCTTGAATTGATAATAACGTACAATTATAAAATGAAAGGAGGACAACCGGTTCTATTCGTCGATGTAGTGCTTTGAGTGGCCGATGACCCAGTGTAGTTGATTATAGCTCAAAAGTACTGAACCTCAAAAAAGTAACATACAGTGCTTAAAAAGTTCTACTAGAAACAAAATTTGACCTACTGATGAAACATGCTGTGTAAGTAAGCGATCTTGACCGGGGAAAACCAGAGTGAGAGATGTTTTAGCTATGATAGACTTTGACCACATGTTCGAAATCTACCTGTTTCTAAATGCTTTCGACCTTCGTCTGTAATTCGTTTCACTTTCTTATTTCCCGAGTTTTCTCTTATTCAGAAATGTTGAAAAATGTTTGTTTAGTGAAATACTGATGGTGGCGCAACTTGCTTGCTTTGTGCTTTTTGAACTGGGTACATTCCCAACATGCTTTATTGAACAAGACAACGTATAAACGTAGAAACATGAAATAAACTTCTAATTTTTTACCCGGAAAATTGGGTATCAGAACACGAATAATCTAGTCATGAAAAATCAAGTTCAATGAGCAAAAGTTGAGCCTTTATTTTTACATTTTTAGACTCTCAGCTATGGTATTCGATAATGTTTAAAACAAGTCTGAGACATCTCCCTGTTTCAGTTCAATATATTCTAGTGTTTTCTAGATTATGTTATTCGGAGTGCATGATTCTCGTATCCAATTTTTTTTTTCACTTCCACTATATACTGAATGCTAACGACTACCATCCTTGGCGTAATCACAGTGACCAAACACCACGTTAGCAACTAACTTTCAGCCCTCTTCACAGTTAAGTGCATAACTATAACGTCATTCTGGCATTCTGGCATTCTGGCTTCATCGTTTCGGGCTTTTCTTCTGCCGCGCCAGGACCATCACAGTTGGTCTCACTTGAGCGAACAACCAAGCGACGAAGAGCGTAGAATCCTTGAGAAAAAGTTATCCAAAAGTGCTTTCACGTTTTAATTTTCCTCGAAACGATGCCGATGAAAGACATTATCGAGTACCCAACTTCTCTACCGAGAGCGTTGATTGAATCTGATTATGGACACGTGCATCAATCCAGATGGGAAAAGTTGATCCAAGAATTTCCCAGTTTTCGGAAAGCTACCGAAGAACTTTTCTGTAATAATGCAGACAATTTTCGGAACCAAAATTGTTTAAACTTTTGATCTTTGTGTCCAGCACGAGTCGGAAAGTTGTTTTACCATTGCCCGTCAGCTGCTCTCGAGCTCTAGGAAAAGATACACACAGACTGGAGCCGTCAACAAGGTTAAACAATTTATCTAAACTGGTGTTTCTGATGGGAAAGCTAATGGTATCGCAATCTGAACGGACACGACAGGACCAGAAACGCCTCCTGTGCAGGGAATATGTCCATCGGGGGAATGAAATTTGTATCGACAGACTCCAGGAGGGCATATCCTTCGGCTGACATGTGTCCAGGGTGCGTGACTGGGCATCACACACACATAGCGAGCATGGGCGAAATGTTTCTCATCCTTTTGTGGTGTTGTACGTATGGCTAAGGGTAATGACTTTACTAATTTTCGGTTTTCCTACCATTATAGTTTTTGTTTCGATGTAAAGCGTTTTAACAGCTTTGTGTCATTCACAACTTTTCACCAACTGTGTTCGATGTTGAATCGATGGTTTGGAATCGTAGCTATCCGGTCAGTAGGCAAATGTTCTGCCAACTGAGCTAAAATCATGAAGTGGTCACTGAGTCGTTTGGGGGTCATTTCTAAATTTATCAAACCCTGGGGTCTTAAAAGCTTCGTTTTGGTTCAAAACTCATCCATGATTTTTTGCAGTATTTTTAAATAATGTTTACATGAGTAAATTTGAACTTTTATGTTTGTATGGAAAAATTGAATATTTTGTATCGAAAAATCAACACTATTTTTGTTTCTTCTGTGGAACCGAGCCTGTTAATGGTTTTGGTGCCAATTTATAAATTCTCCAAAGGAAATTTTCCTGAATAATTTTGTCGAAGACCGTAACATTGTATCTTATAAAGCAAAAATGTTATTGGTTGTTTAATAGGGGCATGTCTTTTGGCATTGATAACCTATAAATTCCATTGACATCACTGCTGCTGCCTAGCGAGGTATTGCATGACTGCTGCATGAAACCTACGCGAGGCCCCAGCAGTGATGTCAATTGAATTTATTGTTTATCAATGCCAAAAGACATACCCCTATTAAACAGCTAATACCTTTTTTTTACCTCATAAGATACTAAGTTACGGTCTTGGACAAAGTTGTTCAGCGGAAAATTTCATATAGAGAATTTAAAAATTGGCACCAAAACCATAACTAACTAAACACAAAACGTTGAGTCACTCAATGATACCAATTTTGTACAAATTGGTCCAGTGGTTTCTACTGCGTCAAATGATTCAGAGTTCGATATACTTGTTTCATAAAATTATTTTATGCAAAAACCAAAAATTTTGGTAGCGCAAGATGTTTCTAAGCAGGGTTACATTTTTCTGACAAAAGGAATCTCTTTTTCACCAGAAAAAATGTTTTTCAAAGTGGTTGTGTATTTCGTTTGAATTGGCCTGAGGAACGAAGCCTTATATCGTAAGTGTTTTTTTTTATTCTTCCCAAGTTAAACTTTAGCTTAAAGTTTCCTACGCTGGAATATACAGTTACGTTAAAAAAAAAAAACAATAAAATCGCATGAAGCAGTGCACTTGCTTCCAACTTTGACCAGCTGCCATTTCTGTATGAGTTGATATTTTTTCGTGAAATTTTCACAAGATCTAGTTCAACTATTCAACTAACACTGCACCAAATTTGAAGACTGTACTATGACTGGAAAAAAGATACAGCTATTCTCATGAATAAGGGAAATTAGAGATTGCTTCATAAAATTCACCGTGTTTTTGACAATTTTTCATTGAAAATACTTAAGATTTCTCCAAAATATGTTAAAATTTAGCTTCTGGTAGAGCTTTATCAAAATCGATTGACGCGATCAAAAATGGGACCGGTTTTTAAAATTAGGTTCATTGTTGTCCAACTGGCGATTTCTTTCTTTTTTGGACGGATGTTTGTATGGAAGATATCGTAATCAATATTCTTTGAATAGTTGAACTAGATCTTGTGAAAATTTCATGAAAAAATATCAACCCAGACAGAAATGGCAGCTTGTCAAAGTTGGAAGCAAGAGCGCTGCTTCACGCGATTTCATTCTTTCTTGAACGCAACTGCATGCCTGATACAAAATAATATCTTACATTCAAATAATTAAACCTTAGCCCACAATCACACAAGATACGTTCCATTAGATTCAATATTTTCAAGTCGGAACATCTATTTTCTTAACAATTTGAAAAATTGAGGGGAATTGAAGGTGAAACAGCCATAACTTCATTTTCCGAAGCGTGCAGTGACTCAAACAGCCTTCATTCGATTTCTCTAAAAACACAAGATACAACACATTTGGTTCAAAATTTTCAAGTCCGAACAAGCTTTTTTCTGAAATAGTTGAAAAATAAATATAGAGGAATTGAGGGCAAAAAACAGCCATAACTCCTGTTTCCAACCCGTGTGGTGGCTCAAATAGGCTACGTTGGATTCCTCTGAAAAAAACACATAGGATACAACCCATTTGGTTCAAAATTTTCAATTCCAAACAAGCGTTTTACTGAAAAAATTGAAAAATATAGGGGAATTGAGGGTAAAAACAGCCAGACCTCCATTTATTAAGCGTGCGGTGGCTCAAACAGCCTTCATTCGATGCCTCAGAAAAAATTACATACGATAGGTCTGTTTTCGTTCAATATTCTCTAGTTTAAATCAGTGTTTATCTGGAATGTTTACAACATATGGGGGAATTATGGGTTAAAAAGACACTATGGCCCTTATTCTGCGCCTCGAGTGACGTGACGATAGTAGAGTCACCCAGGTCACTCTATTCCAGCAGTCGGTTTAGGTGAGGAACGTCACTTCGGATGAACTTTGTGAGTTCTTACCCTATTCTCGTAGTCACCGTGGGTGAGAATCGTCGCATTCGGGTGACGATTTTAGGTGACAATTGTCGGTACCTTTTCAGGTGGCGACGAGAAAGAAATTCAATGAAAAATTTATGAAACAGGGAATAATTTGGCTCTTAAAGTTCAACAACATTAAAGTATGACCATTTTAAAAACAATTTTCACGAACAAATCTAGATTCGCTGAACTAATTCGGCAATCGATGAGGATTGTCGGTACTTTTTCAGATTGTGATGAAAAGGAACTGAACAGAAAATTTATGTACATGGGAATGAAAGGCTTTAAATAGTTAATTAAATGATAAAGAATAATAGTTTTGAAAAGATGGAAGCAAATATGTATGATTTTTTTTTTCATTAATTGATTTTTTTTTCAAAATGTGAAAACGTGAAAACACGAACAGTTTGAAAATAAAATATTAGCAATTAGTCCGTTTATTTTCACTATTATTTTCCTCGAAACCCTTCCCGACATATGTTACAAAAATTACTTTTGTTGTTCCACCTCAAATGGTCCGCAAATTCAATGTTTTCCGGCTTATTTCCGTTCTTGAGTCATGGCCTGTTCGTATCGGAAAGTTTGATTTAGTCGGTCGGTAGTTTGGGAATGTGGATGGAAGTGATGCCTTCTAAGATACATACAACACAGGCTTCGATCGGGTTTTATAAAAAATCGGCTGAAGGCTTTTTCGACGGAATAGGACTTTCCTGTGGCGCAGCCTCGAAGATGGCGATGTCATGTCGTAAGTTCTTGTTCAGTTCTAAGATTGCGACCACTTTTCCAAATCTAAAAAATAACAATAAAATCAATTAGTAAAGAATCAGTACGCCACAATCAACTAACTGTTCGGATCGGCAATTTCCGGCATGCCACGGTGGTAACCTCGGTTGGGGAAAATATATAAACCGGCACTATTCGGAGCCGTCGGCATCTGATTTTGTTTTTTCGGCAATAACACCCATGCAGATCCGAACCCAGCTTTGATGAGCGAAATTTCTACTTACCTCGCACAAATCGTCCGTTTGTTATCCTCAAGCAGCTTGCTGTGACCGTACAATTCGATGATGACCATTTTCGAACCGAAATTCCAACCCGTTACACTAAAAACGAATTCGGAAAATCCGAAGCGAGAGCAAATTCAAAACAGCACCAGCTAAATTCCTACCATTTTGACAGGTGTGTTCATTTGGCCACTCACCTAGAATGAACCTCTGTCACTTTACCCATATCGACTCCGGGAATAAGGTGACAAATCTCACGGTGACTCCGAGGTGAGGTGACAATCATCACGTCACGCGCGGCGCAGAATAAGGGCCTATATCTCCGTTCGTAAGCTTGTGAGGCGTTTAAAACTATGTCCAATCGATTCTCCGGAAATTTTCACAAAAGAAAAGTATATTTTCATAGATTTGGTTGGTGTGAATTTCTTCGCGGTTTTTACACTTTTTTCCCCATTGTGCAGTGGCTCAAAACAACTACATTATAATTTCAAAATCAAGTTAACTGGACTTGTTTTTGCAAAATTGAAATTGTTGATCAAAACGAATTATAAATGACAATTTCGTTGGATTCGATCCAAAAATTTATGAAAACCTGTCAATTTGATACGAAAACACTACGTGTTAAAAGACGTCGAAATTATTTGTCATGGTTTCTTACCGGTTAACAAGTTTTGAAAAACATTTGTAAGAAATTTGAGGGCTTTGAACTGATTTTTGATTTTATTTACCAAAAATATCGGGAATATCATCATTTTTAACCTGAAAAAACGGAAAAAACTTTGGAATATCAAAATGAAAAATCGCTAGCAACTCTGTTATTTTTCTAACGAATATATTTGCCCTCCTGTCTCTTTTTTATGATGGATTATTCCAGGTTCTCGTTCACAATGTCGATTTTATTTATTTATTTGTTTGTTTGAGTCTTTAACTACTGCCATACAGACTTAATATTAAAACTAACTTATGAATAAGATCGGTGTAAGGGGTGATTTTGTCCAAATACTGTTCTGCTTCTTGGCAACCAAAAAATCAACTGATTGCGTAATTGTCGAGCTGGAGCATAGAGGTTTAAACTCTGGAGCAGTTGGGGACAGTCAATAGCGTTGGTCAAAATATCGTAGATGAAGATTCGTTGCAGATAGTTTCTTCTTTGACTCAAAGGCGTCATTGATAGAAGGCCACATCTCTCAGAGTAAGGAGGTAGCCGTACGGGATCTTGCCAGGGCAGACGGCGTGATGCGTTCCGCAGAATTTTTTTTCTGAATTCTTTCAATCCTGTCGCTGTGGACGGAGTGGTAGGATGCCCAAACTGGAACCGCATATTCTAAGACGCTGCGTACTAACGAGCAGAATATAGTTTTCAATGCGTACGGGTCTTCAAAACTTGACGTATTCCGACGAAGAAAACCGAGCAAAGCAAAGCCTTTGGCTGTAGTCGTCGCGACATGCTGGGAAAAAGTGAGCTTTTGATCAAAAGTAACCCCAAGATCTTTTATGGAGGTTACCCTCTCGAGTGAGCTTCCACTTAAAGCGTAGTCGTTAAAGATTGAGGATCTACTTCTGGAAAAGCTTATGCACTTACACTTACCGCTATTGACTTCCATTCCATGTATATTGCACCACGCCAGTAATCTGTCGATGTCATCTTGAAGCGCAGCGCAATCCACTATTGAATCTATGATTCGATAGATTTTCAAATAGTCAACAAACAGTAGTTTCGGTGATTGAAGGCATGTTGCTAAATCGTTTATAAACAACACGAAGATAAGCGGTTCTAAGTGGCTGCCCTGCGGTACACCAAACGGCATGTTGAACACAGTAGAATGAGTACCACGAATGTTGATAAAACCTCGACGATTTAGCAGGTACGACCACAACCATTTGGTTACCCATACAGGAAAGCCGTAGCGAGTAAGTTTTTCTATGACGATTCTTTATGGAACTTTATCGAAGGCCTTGGCGAAGTCAATGTATATTGAGTCCACTTGCAGTTTCTTATATGTTGCGGTATGCAGTTCGCTGGCATAGCACATTAAATTTGTCAACGTTGATCTTTTCTTGACAAAGCCGTGCTGGACCTCCGTGAGTAACGGGACAGCTGCAGTGTACAACCTTTCGTACATCAGCACTTCAAATACTTTAGAGAAGCAGCAAAGAATTGATATTGGTCGGTAATTTTCCACACGATGAGCGTTTCCAGATTTGTGAATTGGAGAAATAGATGCCATTTTCCAAAGAGCTGGAAAGACACCTTCCGATATCGATAGATTGAAAATCATGCTAAGTGGCGTGGCAAGTGATACAGCAATTCTCGTCAGCAATTATCATCAGCAATCACATTACCTTTGATCTGCATAAAAAAATTTATCCCCGCTTTTGTAAGATACCTCATTATCATATTAATCATGCACTTCCGCTGGAGTATTTTTTATGTTCGTTAATGTTAATCGAAAACGTTCACTGAAGAAGGTAGTAAGTTGCTATCGAAATACTGGTATATGAACTTTTCATTTGCCGTGGTTGAATTAATAGGAATCTTTGGATTGCTTTGATTCATTTTTATGTTGAAATCTCCTTCAGTTTTCGCGAAACAATTTTGTTCAAACTATAAAATGCCAAACAATGTTTTGGGCAAAATTTCCTTTTTTCTGGCAATATTTCCGTATAATTTCATTTAAAACACTAGAAACTGACAACTTTCATACGGCAAAGCTGAAGTTTTATAAAAATATATGTCTTTTATAATTTAATGGAGTAAAACGGAAGTAAGGGTTGCCATATTATGGAGGCAGTTCATCCAAAAGAAAAACTTTATGGAATCTTTTTTGGGATCTTCAATTCTCTCCTCAGATGTTAATTGGAGCTTAGAATCAAAATTTAATGATAAAAATCATATACAGTACCGTTCATTATTGTATGTATGTATATGTATGTATGTAGTTAAACCCACCAGTGGCTGGTAGGTCTTTCGACCCGAGTCGGTACGGGAAGTCTCGATCGCACATTCAAATATTGCTCATGCTTAACTCATCAACAATAATTGCAGCACAACCAAGGGGTCCGTTACCACTGGCTTGGGACAGGTTTGGCTCATCTCACTCCCTTCCAACTGTTCGAAACAAATAAAGAATCCTGAAAAGGTTCCTAAGTATCCTTATCAGAATTCCAAATTTGCCGAGATACTCCGGCTGGCTTGATTCCACAATCCATTGTATATCAGTTTTCGGATCGTTCAATGCCCTGTCCAACCCCCCACCAAACCCCTTTAATAGAGTTAAGCTATTAGAATTTATGAATATAATATATAATAATAAAAAATAGTTACACGTTTTAAACATCTTACCTCGTACCATTTCAAAAGGATACTAGAATTAATTAAATGTAAGGATACTTATTTTTATCCTAAAAAAGGCTTCGTGAGTTTTTAAACGGTCCAAATATGTGTGCTAATAATTAATTTAAATACACTCAGTCCATCTCAAAACACTTCTTCTGTAGGCTTTCCATCTGCTGGCTAATCACAACGCGTTGAAATTTGCATTTAAATCATAGCAAGCCAAAACTCAAATATACGAAGCGCAGTTCATAACAAACAAAACATAACATTGGTGGCATTGAAAGTTTAGGAAAAATAACAAATTTCTTTCCCTCATATCTTTTCTTTTTCAAAATATCATCCAACACATTTTTTTCCAATTTTGTACCGTAACAACCTGATATTCGCTTTCGGAAAACGAAGTGCTTCTCGGGGGCAGTGAAGTTTGGAAAAAAGTTGTCTCAAATAAGAAGTATAAAAAAGAGGAAAATTTAGAACGGAGTGTGAGGAAAATGACCGCTGCAATTCATTGGGACGGAAAGCTGTTTATCACTCCTTGGACCTTCACTTGTGCTAATTTTGGTTTCGAGTTCTACAGCTTGAACAATTTTATCCTGTTGAAACGTCGAACGGACGCGTGAAGTTCCAAACTCGATAAGGATGTGCTATAAAAGTATAGAAGTATGGGTGAAATGGAAAAATGTGAGCAGATAACTTGAGGGCTAGTAAAAGAAAAATTGACGATTTTTGAATGACTTGGTTGCGCGATGTTTCAAACCTCGAAGAAAAAAAACCAACAGTACAAACCACTAAAGTGCACGGTGTGGGAGTGAGAGGGGAAGAAAGAGAGTGTAGAAGAGAAAAGAACTTGTTTGCTGTTTCGGCTGTGCGAATTGTTGATGTCGAGTTGGCCACAATCCCTGGTGATATTTTCACTCGGATTGCTTCGATTTACCGTGGGAAGTATAATGAAACGACAAAAAAGCTAAGTATTATCTTTCTATACCTTAATTTTGTAGAGTTTTTAGTTTGACATTTACCATTGAGAGGCCGGGGAGTATTTTTTTTATTCTAAACCACTGACAAAGATTGGTGTCTTAGCACAGTGGGAAGGTGAGGGCACATTTTTTTTTCTGTGACACAATCTTAAAATAAAGATATCATGTTCTTGCATGTTTGTTCATGTGTACGTTGCTGTAAAAGTTATGGGGGGGGAGGGGGAGGGGGGGTGTTGACACTAATTTTTTTTTTGTTCTTATAATGTTTCTTTCCAAGAGCGAGCAAAGGCGCTATATCCAAGGTCAAAGACCAGAAATGGTAGTGCATTGAAATCCGGAACCCTCAATTTTCAATATGTACAATATCTAACGTAAATTATATACTGAAATCGTAAATTTTTTACATAATGATTCTTGGTAAAAAAAAACATTTATAAGCTTATAACTTCTACATAGGGTTTGGGATTTCTGTGCAGAAAAACATCATTTCCATCCCCAGAAGGACGAATTCCTCGGACCACCACCAAGGAGCACAGGAAATTTAGCATATGTGCTCCCAACGTTAGAATCGTAGTTATAGCCATGGAAACGTATGGTACTGTTGTCCACGTTTCTTCCTCCCTGTGTTCCAGTTGTCTCTGCGTCCAATACTGCACAGTGGGCCCGGCCAAGTTAAGATGAGTAGTAAATGTACTTTTACTACTCACCGGGATGCTGACAAGATCTGGCTGTGTATGTATCATAAGCATAAGCATAAGCGTAACAACCTGATATTCGCTTTCGTGATTGGATTGATTCTAGCAAACATGCATTGAAACCTATATGGTTTTAAACAACTCAGTTTCCCGCAACCGCACTTTTAGAATCACAAGGGGACCACAAATCACCGACTTTTCAACGGTATTGTCGAATGAATCCCTCACCCGATGCGTCCTTTAAAACACATAAACTATCAAATTCTTCAATCGAATGGATTTTGTATTATTGCATTCCTAATTGCTCCAGCAAAAGCACCGTCATTTATCGATCAATTTCTCGTACAAAGTTAACATATTGTTGTCACACAGAAGCACTTTTAGGTAGCTAATTTTAACGGATCTTTTTGCAATATTTTCGAATATATTTTGTAAAACTTTTCCGTTTGAAAGGATAAAACAAATCGGCGGCGAAACACGAACGAAAACAGCAGCACGAACCAAAAACGTCCACACTCGCGCACAGCCAACTCCGAATCTCCATATACAGTACCGTTCATTATTGTATAGAAATTGGAAGCACGCACACTATCACTTCGGTTTTGAACTTCCATAACTTTTTACTGTGATGATATTTTTTGATCAAATTTTCTGCCTTTGATAGATCATTTATCACACTATTGTATCACGAAATTTGAGCTTTCTGGAGTTTGTGTGGCCTGAGATACAGTTATTCTACGAAAATCCGACTTTTTGGACTTTTACCATTCAAACTGCAACATCTCAGATACTACGCAACATTTTTTATTGGAATTTTTTTTATTGTTGAATTATGAAGCAAGCATGTCTGAAGTTTTTGAAAAGTTCTATCCATGGGATCAAAAAATCCTATCGATAGGACTTTTCAAAAACTTCAGACATGCTAACTTAATACTTCGACAATCACTCTGCAAAATTTCAATATAAAAAATGTTGCGTAGTTTCTGAGATATTGTAGTTTGAATGGTAAAAGTCCAAAAAAGTCCAATTTTCGTAGGATTACTGTATCTTAGGCCACACAAACTCCAGAAAGCTCAAATTTTGTGGTAAAATAGTATGATAGTTGATCTATCTAACGCAAAAAATATGGACAAAAATATCATCATAGTGAAAAGTTATGGAAGTTCAAAGTCGAAGTGGCAGTGCGCGTGCTTTAAATTTCTATACAATTATGAACGGTACTGTATTTATTCTATTTAACCTGTTATGTTAGGAGAGAGGCATTTTACAAACATGATATAAGCATACAAAAACACTATCTTATGCCACTTTCTAATCATTATGAAACCTCCATTAAAGCTTAAATTTGTTTTACTTTTTAAGTTCATTTGTATTAGAAACAAAACACAAGCAACCAAAAGTTAGAATAATACTTGAGGAACGAAATGATAAGTTCATATAGAGCTGTGCAAAAGGTCTGTGGAACTTTTTTGCTGTTCAAAATGCTATTTCGAGGTCCATGAAACTTAATTCTTCATCAAGCTCAGCCAATACTCAAAAAAAGCTTAAAAATACTGTTTGCGTTTCTGTTTCTACCTTTTGGGAACTTTACAGGCTCTTATGAAGCAAATCAATCTACTTGTTACGTACTTCTCATTTTTTCAAAATCAAGCAATAGGGTAACGGACTTATTTTGGACCAGGGGACCTATTTTGGACCACCTTGTCTAGCTCTCTTATAAAGCAACTAATAATGAAAAAAATTAGTGCATTACATTAAGTGCCCGGGCTTCAACAATGTCTGCTAAAAATTTTCATGATTATTTGTTTTATAAGAGAGCTAGACAAGGTGGTTCAAAATTGGTCCTTTGGTCCAAAATAAGTTCGTTACCCTAGTTCGTACTATTCTGTACGTTGTACTATTTTGTACAACGTTGTACTATTTTGTAAACTTGTACTATTTTGTAAACTTGTTTTACTATTTTGTAAACTCTCTGTTGTACTATTTTGTAAACTTGAAAGTTTTTATTAGTTCCAACGGGCGTCCAAAAGCAACTTCGCAATATAGGAGCTTTGAAGTTGATTTAAAGGATTAAATCTTCTTGTTTCATACTTCACAACCCGTGTTTGCATAATTAAACACATCGTTACTTGGGAAACGACAATGTGAAGTACACATTTAGTTCCGGAAGAACTTTTTAACAACTTGAAAGTGGGAGTTAAGTGGAAAGAAAGAACCTGAAAGTCATTTTAAAGAATATTATCATATCAAGTAAAATCGTTGCCTACTCATGGTGTTCATAGCAGAGCAACAAGTATGGAGCTCGACTTTCAAGCGGTGAGCTCGGGGTCGAGGCTTGGTAAGAATATGTTATTTAAATGTGAATTAGTAATAAATATGTTTGAAGTATATGAATCAATCATTTTACTGGTTGTGCTAAACGTAGAAACTTATGTTACACAAATAACACACGACGTATTACAAGACACGACACTTAACGTTTTTACTAATGGAAAAAGGAATTAAATTTACCTTTTTTGTCGACCGGTTTCGGGCTCGATGTTGTCCATCTACAGGACGATGTCCGACTGACTAGATGAAGGAAAAACAATAATACATGTTCATACTATCCAATAGTATTCGTCGAAGGGTGGTCGGTTTGTTGAAAATTCGGTTTGAGCAGGTTGAAAAGCGGTGATATAATTGGGGCGTCATTCTCGTTCATAAGTGGCCTTTCCGATGTGGTGATAAACATGGATTCCCATGCGTTTAAATGTGACGCTTTGCGTACACATTTTTTGAACTTAACCTTATCCCAATTTATACGGTGATCAAATTCTGACGCGTGGGCGGCTACACTGGATTCGTTGCTCCTGCTGTTATCTACTGCGTTTTTGTGCTCTTTAATTCTGGTTCTGAATTTCCGTCTGGTTTGACCAATATAGACGGCCGGGCAGTTTTGACATGGAATCTCATAAATTCCAGATCTCTCTTCCGGTAGCACTTTGTCTTTCGAGAAACCAGTCGATCTTTCAAAATGTTTGAAATTTTGTAAGTCACTTTCAGACCATGTTTGGTGAGAATCTTACGGATACTGTTTGTCAGTGGAGGGTGGTACGGCAGGCTGACTCTTTGGGATTCATCTCTTTCTGGTTTGAATGTGGTTGCGTTGCTACGGAGCTTTTTTCTTTCATGTTTTCGGAGGATTTTGCTGACAAACTCTTTATCGTACCGACAAAGAAGGTAAATTTAATTCTTTTTTCCGTTAGTAAAAACGTTAAGTGTCGTGTCCTGTAATACGTTGTGTGTTATTTGTGTATATGAATCAAATTAGCGGACTTGAGAATGCATTGAAGGAGCGAAAGGGTATTTTTTCGATTTTTGTGCTGCTTGTAAAAGTGCATTTTGAAGCTGGTTAGATGTTCTTTAGCGATATATGCGAACCTATTGTCAACTTCAAATTCGCTTAGGTACTTAATTGAGCTGAAAAGTAGTTGTATTAGCATACTCGATTGAGCTGATCAAACCTGATAGAGGAATGTTAACCAAACTTTTGGTTGCTTGGGAAACCACCCAAATGTTTGTTTTGAGCTTCATAACGCATAATTTTTAAAAGCCAAAATATTACATCAAAGGGTAAAGCTTGCTTAATTTAGGATTGGAGCAAACTTTTGCTCATATTGTGGCACTTTTGGTGTACGGATTTGGAAGTTCTTGGCGCCCACGTGTTAGGAATTTAGTCAGCTTCACGTATGTATTTTTGCCATTCCACAAATCGACTGTAATTTGTAAACAATCAACATGGAAGCCGAAAGAAGGGAAAAAATTGTGCACACTTATTTGGAAAAACCACTGTGATCTGAGTCTAGGCTAGCTAAACAGCTGAAATTGCCCAAATACCGTATGGCGCGTTATCAAACGGTATAGGGAAACATTGACGTCGATTTGGAAGCCTCAAGTCAATCGTCGGAGTGAAACTGTCGACCGGAACATGCGTGGTAAGATTTTGAAGGCGATTAAGAGGAATTTCAATCTGTCGGACCGTGATAAGGTCTGAAAAATCGGTGCTGGAAGGAAACAAGTTTTATCGAACAAGCAAACAGCCAAATCGGACAATAAAACAGAATAGTGTGGCCGAAATCCGTGCTCGGAAGCTATAAGACCATGTGCTGACCAAGTTCGACGGGTATTTTCTGATGGACGATGAAACCTATGTCAAGGCTGACCTCGGGAAAATCCCAGGTCAAAAATTTTACTTGGCAACGGCTTGGGGGAATGTTTCAGACAAATTTCAATTTGTTTTTTTTTCGACAAATTTGCACGAAAATATATGATTTGGCAGGGCATTTGCAGCTGTGTCAAAAAAAAACGAAAGTTTTCGTTACATATATGATAATGACGTTGGAACTATACCGAAAAGAGTGTCTCCAAACACGAATTTTCTCATTCATTCAATCCTTCGAGCATCCCGTAATGTTTTGGCCAGATTTGGCTTTGGGTCATCACAGCAAAGTCGTTCGAGAATTTTATGCAGAGAAAGGGGTAAAGTTTGTTCAGAAAAATTTTATCCCACCCAACTGCTCACGGTTCCGTCAAAGACATCGATCAGATGAAGACCTAGTTGATTTAGGATAGCTAACACGATGGACGAAGAAAGTGTGCGCCGCCTGATGAGCCGTGTTACAGGGAAGAATCGAGAATTCCTCCGAAACCGTGAGTAGTTTGAGCTTATACTCGGGAACCTTTTCTCTTTTTTTATTGTCAATGTCTGAATTCGTGTTCTATCAATTAAAATCAATTCATTTAAATATTACGAAAGCTAAAACTAGAGAAGCGACATTCGCTACATAGATATACTTTCTCTTTTTCCTTTTTAGTGCTAATAATCGAGGTGATGATAAGTCAACGTTAGCCGCAAAAGACTGAAATTAAAGATAACTCAACGTGTGCTTTTACTTTCCCAATCTCCAACACCTAGGTGGTAACCTTTGTAAATTAAATTATTAGCTCTTCCACTAAACCACCAGTAGGTTTTTTTTTTGCTTCTGTGTCATAATATCGAGTTCGCGTGTCCAATTTTAGATTAAATTTCTTCAAAACATGTAATTAGAGATGACTGTCTGTTTTCTCCAAGCGTCTTTCACTGTTTCAAAATAAGTGTGATAAGTGGGTTGGAGAATGAGTTTGTAGTATGAGAGAAGTTAATATACCTAAGTTTCAAAATAAAATCTTCCAGATGCTTCTGTTTGCAAATCTTTCTTTGCAAAAAAAAACTTCCTTCATAAGAGCACTTTAATTGTTTGTTTTGTCCTGGTCTACGGGGTTTTTTTTTCAGATGATAGTCCATTACATTGAGGTAAAGTTTCATGAATGGGTAAGAAGCCGTGAAAAGCAATTACCGAGAGTAGTAGGTAACATCAGCAGAAAGTAAGCGAGCAAGCCATCCAACCGAGCATCGAGCTAGCAGAGGCAGTAAAAATGTTTTGGATGGGAGCATAATAGCGATGTTGCACGACCGCCATGTTGCGAAACTGAATTGAGGCTAAGAGTCCAAAACAACAATGACACTTTTTGCTATACTAACGTACCTACTAACCTATGCCTGGCGGCTGAAATTGCATCACGTTTGATGGAAGGAAAGAAAGATGGCAAGAGAGTTTTTCGCAACGGTGTTGCAAATGTTCAACCTTTTAAACTAGCTGTAAGTTATACTGTTAATTTGTTAAAATGTGATACAGTAAATTTGAACAGAGTCAAAAAGTTAAAAACAAAACTTTGTTTCCATTTATTATTGATCAAAAAAATTCAAAAACATCCTCCGAATAAAAAAAAACCTTGAACCTTGCGAATTTCAAATGAATCTAATTTTAAAAGATACATCTAAAACAGTTAACCGGTCTTATGTCACTTTCGTCCATTTAAGTTTTCGGCGTTTTCTTTTTCGGTTGTCTTTACCGTGCAAAGCTCATGAACATCCAAATTACGTAGGATTACATAAAATTAATTAAACACCTTCGAGGGGTCGCAGGTTAAACGAAAGGAAAGACAAAATGCTTGTTTTAATTATCACATTCACCATCACAAAAGTGGGCTGAACTGAGATAATGAACGCTTTTCAATGGTTGAGAAATTTGGCAAATGTGCCGTTTGATAATACTTTCTCTTTTTATAGCATTTTGAAATCCACAACGTGAAATCCCTTATATTCAGACGTGAAATTTGCAGTTATTCGAAAAAAAAATTCATACTTATGTGTGTTTTTTTAGAGCAATTCTTCTAATAAGTATACTGGATCTGAATTCTTAACCTGAATCTGAAATCAGAAATCTGATTCTGAATTCTAAACCTTAAATCGCAATCTGAAATCTAAAACAAAAAGTGTTTTCGAAATCAATGAGCTCGATTTCATTCAGGCAAACGCAAAGAGTTTTAATGAGTTGACGTCAACATACGGAGCCAGCTTGACTTCTCATTCCATTAGAACCAATCTGTGCAGCATCCACTGATCTGGCGTACATTTGGAATACTAATAAGCTGCCAGAGTAATGGGGCAATCCAGTTCTAGCGAAAAATTTCCCACAATTCCGACCAAATGAGGCGCAGAAACATACATACATAGACGGATTTAACATGCCTTCTCTAACTTTCCCATTCGTTTTCTCCTTTCCATTCGCAGTTACATTCCAACGCGCCTTTGGGGCTTCAGCGGTCACATCCAGACCATTATCCACAGCATCGTGGGCCGGGTTAAATGTCCCTGGCCGCTGGGCGAACGAGTCTATCTGATCCTGGCAGACGGCTCGACGCTGACGTACGATTTGTATCAACCGTTGATTACTTCGGTCGAAGGTGAGTTTGTGTGCCCGGGTAATCGGATTTAAATGGCTGACTACTGATTTCCAATGATTTTTCCTTTTTTTCCTCTTCTGCAGACGACATTACCGTAGCGATATGTCCCGGAATCGGAAATTCCTCCGAATCGGTCTACATACGAACGTTCGTACATTATGCACAGTGCCACGGATATCGGTGTGCGGTGCTCAATCACATCGGCGTTTTGGACAGCGTTCAGGTTACCTCTACTCGGATTTTTACGTACGGTGAGTACCTTTATGTAGTTTATCAATTAGAAATGATGATTTAGATTAACATCTGACCAAATGATAAGGAGAATATTATATTATTTCAACAATTTGGTGAAATTTTAGTTGCATGATATAAACATTGACATTTAGGCTCCTCAGTAGTCAGTAGCATTCTGCATAGTAAGTTCAGTGCACATTGACCACGAAAGTTTAGAAATCGCAAAGAAATTCAATATTTTTCTTCTGACTATCGATATTTAAAAATCGCAAGAAAAACCAGCGACCTTCTACCTCGACTTTAAGAACGCTAACTTCGACGACATCTCTCACATTCTGGCCACTATCAACTGGGTATCTGAGCTTGATCTATCAAATCCCAACGCTGCCCCTGATACCTTCTTTCACTTTCTGCATTATGTCATCGATCGCCAAAACGCTCTAGCGAAATATGCGAATCCTCTGGGTCACGACTGAACTGAAGACGGCAAAAAGGTGTGCCCTTCGAAACTACAAGAAGCAAATATCATCCTACACTAAGGATATTTATGGTTAACTCAACTCCGTTTATGAAAAAAGCCAGTGAACGTTGTTACCACAACTACCTACATCGCGTACAACGGAACCTCAAGTCTTGCCCAAAATCATTTTGGAAGCACGTAAATAGTCAGCGGAAAGAACCTGGTAAAACTTCAAACATGTTTCTAGACGACATTACGGCGAACTCTGATCGTGGAATCTGCGATCTCTTCACCCAAAAATTTTCCAGTATCTTCACTTTAGCTTCAACATCCCCAGAACATTTAGCTAGCGCTGTCAGGAACGTTTCGCCAATAGGCTTTTGAATAAATGGTATTGAAATCGAGGAGGCAGTCTCTAAATCTCTGAAGCAGCAGCGTAGGTCAAGAGTTCCTTTTCTACAGACCCGGAGGGGATACCAGCTGCTTTTTTTTAAGTTTCATGCATGTTTTGCTGGCCCCTATTCGGCTTATTTTTCAAGCTTCTAGAGCTACCTTCCCTCTACTATGGAGGGAAGCTTAGATGTTCCCGGTACAAAAAAAGGAGATAGGAGAGATGTTAACAATTACCGTGGAATCCCTGCCTTATGTTTTATTGCCAAACTATTTGAATTGGTGGTTCTGGATCCTTTTTTCACGTCCTGAAAAAATAACATCTCCAATGATCAGCACGGATTCATGCCTAAACGCTCTACGACAAGCTAACGTTCACTTCCTCTGTACATGAAAGTTTTGCTGCGAAATTCCAAACTGATGCAATCTATACCGATCTGTCCGTTGCATTCGACAAGGTGAACCATGAGACTGCCATCGAAAAACTCGAACGCTTAGGATTCTGTGGTACTTTACTTGGTTGGTTCCGCAGTTACCTAACTGGTCGTAAATTGATTGCTCGAACGGGTGACACCTTTTTCAGGCAATTCCCAGCCACCTCCGGTGTGCCCCAAGGTAGCCATCTAGGACCGATTATTTAACTAATTCACTTCAACGACGTGTTGTCACTCCTCGACGTCCCCAAACTTTGCTATGCTGATGACCTAAAACTGTTTTACACCCTAAACGACCATTTTCTGCAATGTCAATTCAACCTCTTCGCTGATTGGTGCGACATCAACTGCCTGACATTAAACCGCAGCAAGCGGCAGCCTTCAATTGCGGAGTACTTCCTTGGAGACGAACCCATCTCACGTGTGAACCACGTTAACGATCTTGACGTAATCTTTGATCAGCGCCTGGAATTCAAGGCACACACCAACTACGTGATTGACAAAGCATCCAGAAGTCTCGGCTTCATTTTTAGACTGGCGAAGGGCTTCTAGGACGTGTATTGCCTGAAAAGCCTATACTGCAGCATTGTTCGATCCATCCTTGAATACGCATCAGCTGTCTGGTGTCCCTACTACCAGAACGGTATCGATCGGCTCGAGGCTATCCGATTCTTGCGATACGCCCTTAGACATCTGAACTGGCAAGACCCTTTTTGCTTGCCTAGCTACGAAAATCGATGCCGCCTCATAGATATCGATACCCTCCAAGCCCGCAGACAAGCAACACGTGCCTCATTCGTCGCCGACCTCCTAACATCGCATATCGACTGTCCCTCGCTACTGGAGGCTATTCCGCTTAGTGTACGACCCCGTGGTTTTAGAAATCAGGATCTTCATTTGTACATTCCCATTCGAATGAACAATTACGGAGCTAACAGCGCCCTCATCGGTACAATGAGATCGTTCAACCGTTTTCGGAGCATTTTGAATTCGACGTTTCGAGGGATGTTTTCCGAAGAAAAGGGCCTTAAGAACCCCATAGTTAAACTTAAATGTTTTGTTTTTAATTTGGAACAAATAACAAATTCAAGACCTTCTCAGTGCTGATTGTTTCACCCTTATGCATAAACCGGGGATGCCAGTCTCTACCATTCTCTCATCCGTTTCCAATGACGATCAAGATAACTCGTCCGAAATAATTTTCTCTCAGTCTGTACTAGTTCTAAGAATATTCTCCAACAAAACTGGAAGCGAGCGAGAGAACAAACGCAAGGAGAGTGCTTTTTCCAGCTATTAGCGTCCGTTCTGACTTCCCGCGCCCTTAACTTCATGCAAAATAGTGAAAAATTTTCACTTGTCCGGGAGCGAGAACTTATCTTTAACGTTAAAAGAGATGATAAGTTTGAATCGCAATACGCAAGTTATCGCGACCCAAATTGGAACTAGGTAGCACTTATGGTCGGCAAATTCTATCATAGAATAACGATTTTTGGATTCCCTGGGGGGCAGTGAAGTCATATTAAAATTCATGGGCTTGTTTTTTTTTCGATTATAGTCGTTTTACCATCTTTATGGCATTCGCGACTTTATCAACGTTGCAGTTGGCGGATCGTTATTGAAAAACTTATCCGGTACAACTGCGTTCGATGTTTACTCTTGGGCTCGAACTCGCGGACATCGGCTCAGAAGACAACAAACTTGCCAACTGAGCCGATGTTCGTGAGTTCGAGCCCAAGAGTAAACATCGATCACAGTTGTACCGGATAAGTTTTTCAATGACTGTCCGCCAACTGCATCGTTGATATAAGTCACGAATGACACAAAGATGTTAAAACGAATATAATCGAAACAAAAAAAAAATCATAATGTCACAATAACGAAACAAGGTCGAATTAATATGATACTGATTAAGTAAGTTAAATGGACAACTATGAAATTGAATTGCAGAACTCAACACCAAATTTTTGTTAGGTTTGAGACGATTATATTTATAGTTTCCCCGAGCTTCTTTCTTTAAAATTGTCAGATATTTTGTCTACGATCTGTATATTGATCTGGTTTTGTGAGTTTATTTCGTGTTTTAAAAAGGTCTTAATTTCGGATGACAATGCATGGAAGTTTTCATGTATTTTAATGTAGACTTAAAATATTTCCTGAGCGAAAATTTAAAAAAAAAACTGCGAAACGCGTCACAGCTTTGATAGATTTGAGGAAAAGAAAATTTGGAAAAAAAATTACTAACTGACCTTTAACTAAAAAATTGATCTTTTATGTTAATTTTAAGGCGCGAAATGTTGCTGAACAGGATTCAAATTTAAATTTAAAATTTCATAGAAACAAGTTTGAAATTTATGACTTCAGTTTTTGTGTAGTAATAAGTTTGTTAAATTTATGATAAATTTAGCAGTAAAAGAAATTTGATAATCAAGATTTAAGATAGGCGTTACAAACTGAATGATTTCAAGCTTGAGAATATGTTCGGGTAATTTTATATTTTATTTAGTTCTTGGTTTACTGGATCCTGGATAATTTATGCATATTTTTGAGAAAGTTTCTGTAATGTGCTCCTTCTGAGAATTTTTCTAAATTCAATGATTTTTAAGTCATTATCTAGACACTATCTGATTCTTTTTATTAACATCCAATATTCTCTGAATAAATGGATTCAAAATTTAACAAATTGAATACTAAAATAAATAATGCATTAAACAAAATCGGAACCTACTGAAGTACTTTTTAGCAAAATGTTAAAATAATAATACTAATCCGTGTTTTTAACGATTCAGTTTCTCAAATGGGAAATTCGAATCGGTTTCAATGTAGATAGCTTTTTGAAATCAATTTGGTTTTTGATTCATCCTTTTATTTAACAAGTCCATTTTATTCCAAAATTAATAACATAACAATAATAAGAAATCAATATGAACAATGAACATACAACCATTTGGTGGGTATTTTTGCATTACAAAAATATACGTGCAAATATACGTGTAAACATATCGTGTATAATGCAGCAAAACCAGTATATACGTATCATTTTGGACCATATAGGTACATTAGCACACATATTCTTGTTTTGGATTGTATTGTCGTAATCAAATCATGCAATGTATTTAAATACGATAAAGAATATGCATGTACCGCACATTGTTGGTGCAGATATACGAAAATGAGTTCAAATAACATTCTATACGATATAATCTGTAAAATAAAATACGACTTATGGTTGTCTGGGATGTTTTATGGTAACCCTAGTTTAAAACAATATTTATAATATTACTAGCTGACCCGGTAAACTTCGTTTTACCTTCTATAGTATAAATCGTAATAAATGTTTAATTTCATCTACACGTCCTTAACTGCATTGTGCTCGCCAATAGATTCTTATGGAAATCGTAACAAATAAAGTTTAATTTGTATTAGGACCCCCTATCATCAAAAGTGAGATC
Source organism: Uranotaenia lowii (assembly GCF_029784155.1). Taxonomy (NCBI): domain Eukaryota; kingdom Metazoa; phylum Arthropoda; class Insecta; order Diptera; family Culicidae; genus Uranotaenia; species Uranotaenia lowii. Next base: position 88,256 of record NW_026598789.1, read on the forward strand.
CTTGAAACTATTATACAAACCATCTCTGACCCAAAAAACCCTCGGATACCAAATTTCACTTCATTCCGACCGACCATTCATACGTGATGTTATCACAAAGAAAACGCCTCCATTTTTATATATAAGATGTGAAGAGATAATTTTGTATGGGGACCCCCTTTTCATAAAAAGTGAGATTCTTGAAAGTATTATACAAACCATCTCTGACCCAAAAAACCCTCGGATACCAAATTTCACTTCATTCCGACCGACCATTCATACGTGATGTTATCACAAAGAAAACGCCTCCATTTTTATATATAAGATGTGAAGAAGAGATAACTTTGTATGGGGACCCCCCTTTCATAAAAAGTGAGATTCTTGAAACTATTATACAAACCATCTCTGACCCAAAAAACCCTCGGATACCAAATTTCACTTCATTCCGACCGACCATTCATACGTGATGTTATCACAAAGAAAACGCCTCCATTTTTATGTATAAGATGTGAAGAGATAATTTTGTATGGGGACCCCCCTTTCATAAAAAGTGAGATTCTTGAAACTATTATACAAACCATCTCTGACCCAAAAAACCCTCGGATACCAAATTTCACTTCATTCCGACCGACCATTCATACGTGATGTTATCACAAAGAAAACGCCTCCATTTTTATATATAAGATGTGAAGAAGAGATAACTTTGTATGGGGACCCCCCTTTCATAAAAAGTGAGATTCTTGAAACTATTATACAAACCATCTCTGACCCAAAAAACCCTCGGATACCAAATTTCACTTCATTCCGACCGACCATTCATACGTGATGTTATCACAAAGAAAACGCCTCCATTTTTATATATAAGAAGATGTGAAGAGATAATTTTGTATGGGGACCCCCCTTTCATAAAAAGTGAGATTCTTGAAACTATTATACAAACCATCTCTGACCCAAAAAACCCTCGGATACCAAATTTCACTTCATTCCGACCGACCATTCATACGTGATGTTATCACAAAGAAAACGCCTCCATTTTTATGTATAAGATGTGAAGAGATAATTTTGTATGGGGACCCCCCTTTCATAAAAAGTGAGATTCTTGAAACTATTATACAAACCATCTCTGACCCAAAAAACCCTCGGATACCAAATTTCACTTCATTCCGACCGACCATTCATACGTGATGTTATCACAAAGAAAACGCCTCCATTTTTATATATAAGATGTGAAGAAGAGATAACTTTGTATGGGGACCCCCCTTTCATAAAAAGTGAGATTCTTGAAACTATTATACAAACCATCTCTGACCCAAAAAACCCTCGGATACCAAATTTCACTTCATTCCGACCGACCATTCATACGTGATGTTATCACAAAGACAACGCCTCCATTTTTATGTATAAGATGTGAAGAGATAATTTTGTATGGGGACCCCCCTTTCATAAAAAGTGAGATTCTTGAAACTATTATACAAACCATCTCTGACCCAAAAAACCCTCGGATACCAAATTTCACTTCATTCCGACCGACCATTCATACGTGATGTTATCACAAAGAAAACGCCTCCATTTTTATATATAAGAGATGTGAAGAGATAATTTTGTATGGGGACCCCCCTTTCATAAAAAGTGAGATTCTTGAAACTATTATACAAACCATCTCTGACCCAAAAAACCCTCGGATACCAAATTTCACTTCATTCCGACCGACCATTCATACGTGATTTTATCACAAAGAAAACGCCTCCATTTTTATATATAAGATGTGAAGAGATAATTTTGTATGGGGACCCCCCTTTCATAAAAAGTGAGATTCTTGAAACTATTATACAAACCATCTCTGACCCAAAAAACCCTCGGATACCAAATTTCACTTCATTCCGACCGACCATTCATACGTGATGTTATCACAAAGAAAACGCCTCCATTTTTATGTATAAGATGTGAAGAGATAATTTTGTATGGGGACCCCCCTTTCATAAAAAGTGAGATTCTTGAAACTATTATACAAACCATCTCTGACCCAAAAAACCCTCGGATACCAAATTTCACTTCATTCCGACCGACCATTCATACGTGATGTTATCACAAAGAAAACGCCTCCATTTTTATATATAAGAGATGTGAAGAGATAATTTTGTATGGGGACCCCCCTTTCATAAAAAGTGAGATTCTTGAAACTATTATACAAACCATCTCTGACCCAAAAAACCCTCGGATACCAAATTTCACTTCATTCCGACCGACCATTCATACGTGATTTTATCACAAAGAAAACGCCTCCATTTTTATATATAAGATGTGAAGAGATAATTTTGTATGGGGACCCCCCTTTCATAAAAAGTGAGATTCTTGAAACTATTATACAAACCATCTCTGACCCAAAAAACCCTCGGATACCAAATTTCACTTCATTCCGACCGACCATTCATACATGATGTTATCACAAAGAAAACGCCTCCATTTTTATATATAAGACTAGCTGACCCGGTAAACTTCGTTTTACCTTCTATAGTATAAATCGTAATAAATGTTTAATTTCATCTACACGTCCTTAACTGCATTGTGCTCGCCAATAGATTCTTATGGAAATCGTAACAAATAAAGTTTAATTTGTATTAGGACCCCCTATCATCAAAAGTGAGATCCTTGAAACTATTATACAAACCATCTCTGACCCAAAAAACCCTCGGATACCAAATTTCACTTCATTCCGACCGACCATTCATACGTGATGTTATCACAAAGAAAACGCCTCCATTTTTATATATAAGATGTGAAGAGATAATTTTGTATGGGGACCCCCTTTTCATAAAAAGTGAGATTCTTGAAAGTATTATACAAACCATCTCTGACCCAAAAAACCCTCGGATACCAAATTTCACTTCATTCCGACCGACCATTCATACGTGATGTTATCACAAAGAAAACGCCTCCATTTTTATATATAAGATGTGAAGAAGAGATAACTTTGTATGGGGACCCCCCTTTCATAAAAAGTGAGATTCTTGAAACTATTATACAAACCATCTCTGACCCAAAAAACCCTCGGATACCAAATTTCACTTCATTCCGACCGACCATTCATACGTGATGTTATCACAAAGAAAACGCCTCCATTTTTATGTATAAGATGTGAAGAGATAATTTTGTATGGGGACCCCCCTTTCATAAAAAGTGAGATTCTTGAAACTATTATACAAACCATCTCTGACCCAAAAAACCCTCGGATACCAAATTTCACTTCATTCCGACCGACCATTCATACGTGATGTTATCACAAAGAAAACGCCTCCATTTTTATATATAAGATGTGAAGAAGAGATAACTTTGTATGGGGACCCCCCTTTCATAAAAAGTGAGATTCTTGAAACTATTATACAAACCATCTCTGACCCAAAAAACCCTCGGATACCAAATTTCACTTCATTCCGACCGACCATTCATACGTGATGTTATCACAAAGAAAACGCCTCCATTTTTATATATAAGAAGATGTGAAGAGATAATTTTGTATGGGGACCCCCCTTTCATAAAAAGTGAGATTCTTGAAACTATTATACAAACCATCTCTGACCCAAAAAACCCTCGGATACCAAATTTCACTTCATTCCGACCGACCATTCATACGTGATGTTATCACAAAGAAAACGCCTCCATTTTTATGTATAAGATGTGAAGAGATAATTTTGTATGGGGACCCCCCTTTCATAAAAAGTGAGATTCTTGAAACTATTATACAAACCATCTCTGACCCAAAAAACCCTCGGATACCAAATTTCACTTCATTCCGACCGACCATTCATACGTGATGTTATCACAAAGAAAACGCCTCCATTTTTATATATAAGATGACAGAATTTTTAGTTCTATCTTGTAATATAATGAAAAAAAAAGCAAAATAAGGTGGTGAGTGGAAAAAGTTTGAAAACCACTGCTCTACATGTTGATCTTGTTTTGTAAGATTGTTTTAGTTTATACTAAAGAAGATTAATTTTAAATGGCAATGCTTGATAATCTTTAAAAAAGAAATAATCTGTGTAAAGAGGCGTCATCTGTGATTTAGTGATAGATTTTTTGGAAAGAAAATATGGAAGATTTTTTTTAGATAAGAGAATTTTTATTTTAAGCTCTTATTTCTTTATTTTATTTCAATCGATTCAAAAAATCAGTTGTCCCATTTTCCATGGATAAACTTTTAATCTATTCGGTTATCACTAACATTGCCGGAATTCAGTTATTAGAATCTAATTTAAACTTTAAAACCCGTGAATGCTGCATAACTTTAAACAGGACTCAAATTCAGATATAAAGAAATAATACTATTTTTTACGTTATTTCACCGGCTTGACAGATTTAAGTTTGTATTTGATAATGCAAATTAATGGTGAATATAGAATTTTGTTTACCAAAATTTAAGATGTGTGATTTTATATCATATCAAACTAATCAATTAGTTTGAGCAATTGTCCAGGAACCATGACATAGAATTAAGTGTTGACTAGAGGTAACGCAATATGAGGCCCTTGGAGCTAAAAGGGTATAAGTGCTTAAAAACTAATATCGAGAAACACGCTTTATAGTTGTTATGCTTGGTCATTTTCCATATATATTTTTTTATTTGCATTTTGCTTTCGAATGAAATAGTATGAAAAAAAAAACTTCTAATAATCTGACAAACTACGAAATATAGTTTGAAATATTTGACAATATTAAAACAAATTCAACCATTTTTAACACTTATAACACCCCCTACCCCTTTTACTCTGAGAGATATATAAATTTGATGAATTTTGAGTTAAGTCTTGCATCAACACAAAGCCAAAAGCCAATGGTTTTTAACGATCCAGATTATCATTTTTTTTAAAAGATTTTCTAAAAATTTGCCCAGGGTGGCGTTAAGCTTGAAAATTTTGCAAAATTGGGCGGTGAGTGAAAAATGTTTGAAAACCACTGGTTCATACCTTAAAAACCTCTAAACCAAATTCTTCATATTAGGATCTGTAATTTTTGCGTTAAATTTTTAGAAAAAAGGATCATTATTAAATTTATGACATTTGAGTAATGCTTCACAGTGTAGCACACGTTCAGCAAGCGCAAAAACGAGATATCCCGCATTCGGTCCGCATTGTGTTAAGAGATATTCTTTTTAGTAGAGCAAACTCGTGGAAAGCGAAATACGAGATATCTCGCATTTGGTCCGCAATGGGTCAAGAACTTAATTTAAAAGTTACTGTCTAATTCATTTTAGTTATGAAATTTGTTCTTTTTTTTTTCTTATACTCACATAATTTAGATTCATAGATACCAAGTAAATTAAATAATAGTTAAAAAAATCTTTCTGTTTTCATATTCAGAACTTGAATTGGTAAACATCTATTGGTTTAAATTTGCAGTTTGTCATCTGATGGTGTCACAAGTTTGATAAAAAGAATAAATATATAGTTATGTTCGACCATTTTCCCAGCTAACAGAAACTTCCTTAGAACTTCAATCGACGTTACTGCGAACCCCCAATAAAAATATTCCTAGAAACTTTCAAAATTCATTTGACGCGCGTTTGGGACCAAAATCAAATTTTCGCAAACACAAACTGCGAACTTGTTTTGTATTCCAATGTACAAATCCACACTTCCCGGTACCATTTCCGTTCCGGAAAAATGGCCAGGCACATGTTATCGATTCGCCACCCTCTCTCGACCATTTTAATTGACCAAAGTGCGCTATCAAGATGAAATCGACCATTCTTCATACGGTGTGTACCTGTAGTTATTTTCCTCTTGGTTTTCGCCAGCACAGGTTGGCCAAGCAAAGGTGTGGGTGGAAAAGTTCATGGTCGCACCGGAAAATCGTTTCAATTCCTTGTTGTAGACGGACGGATTTATTGCCCTCTTCCTCGGGTCTGGGTGCAATTGCGATTTATTTCCGCTGAAAAATTCATACAATGATACCAATACGAGAGAAAAAAATGCACTGAACAATTACCTTCTTCAAGAAAAAAAAAAAGAGCAAAAAATAATACCGGCTTTAGAATGTACCTTCTACAGTGGTTTTTTTTTTTAATTTGCTGCGTGTGCAATTCGACCTAGGTGCTAACATCGTGACAACGGTCATTATTTTCACAAACAACAAATTAAACAAAAACGTGTCACTTAATGTGTAGCTTCAGTCCAGTCACGTCACCTCTCGATGGAATAATATATGAGCCAAAGGCGTCGCTTTGACCGAGCGATTGACTCTGGCTAATCGATTGAGGGAAAAACAGCTCAATAATCTAAAGTTTGTCCTAGATTTTTGAGAAATTAAAAAAAAAAACATAGAAAACACTATGCATTTAAATCGTGTTTATAACTTTGATCTGAAATCTTTAAATAAAAAATCTAAATCTGAAATCTGAATCTGAAATCTGAATCTGAAATCTGAATCTGAATCTGAAATCTGAATCTGAATCTGAAATCTGAAATCTGAATCTGAAATCTGAATCTGAAATCTGAATCTGAATCTGAATCTGAATCTGAATCTGAAATCTGAATTCGATTTTTGTATCTGATATCTGAATCTGAAATTTGAATCTGAAATCTGAATTCGATTTTTGTATCTGATATCTGAATCTGAAATTTGAATCTGAAATCTGAATCTGAAATCTGAATCTGAAATCTGAATCTGAAATCTGAATCTGAAATCTGTATCTGAAATCTGAATCTGAAATCTGAATCTGAAATCTGAATCTGAATCTGAAATCTGAATCTGAAATCTGAATCTGAAATCTGAATCTGAAATCTGAATCTGAAATCTGAATCTGAAATCTGAATCTGAAATCTGAATCTGAAATCTGAATCTGAAATCTGAATCTGAAATCTGAAATCTGAATCTGAAATCTGAATCTGAAATCTGAATCTGAAATCTGAATCTGAAATCGGAATCTGAAATCTGAATCTGAAATCTGAATCTGAAATCTGGATCTGAAATCTGAATCTGAAATCTGAATCTGAAATCTGAATCTGAAATCTGAATCTGAAATCTGAATCTGAAATCTGAGTCTGAAATCTGAATCTGAAATCTGAATCTGAAATCTGAATCTGAAATCTGAATCTGAAATCTGAATCTGAAATCTGAATCTGAAATCTGTATCTGAAATCTGAATCTGAAATCTGAATCTGAAATTTGAATCTGAAATCTGAATCTGAAATCTGAATCTGAAATCTGAATCTGAAATCTGAGTCTGAAATCTGAGTCTGAAATCTGAATCTGAAATCTGAGTCTGAAATCTTAATCTGAAATCTGAATCTGAAATCTGAGTCTGAAATCTGAATCTGAAATCTGAGTTTGAAATCTGTAATCTGAATCTGAATCTGAATCTGAAATCTGAATCTGAAATCTGAATTCAAAATCTGAAATCCGAATCTGGTTCTGAAATCTGTTTCTGAAATCTGAATCTGAAAACTCAAATCTGTATCTGAAATCTGAATCAGACATCGCAAAAATGCAAAATTCTACTAGAGCAACAATCCTGCATTTCTTTTATCTGGTGTTTAAATTAAATTATCGAAGCTTTTGATTTATTTATTGAGAAATTTCTAATAAAATAAATTAAACTTCATAAATTGTCATCAAAAAGTTTCAATTACAAATTTTCCCTTTCGCGATAATCAAAACAAACGCTTTAAAATTTTGAATTTTTTGTTTTGCTCAGAGATAAAAATAGAAGAAATGCTTTTTTGATAAACTTCAATCGAAATTCGTAGAAAGTTTTTCGTTTCACTTTCGTCGTATGTCGTGAAAAAACATTCGATAGCGCGCCGCCTTTAATTGTCACTAATTGCTATCCAATTACATTAATTTAGTTCGCTTCAGTTCATTGTCCATTTTTTCTTCCCCCTCACGGAACAGGTCACACCGACGACTATTCGGCCATGATCAACAACCTGCTGAAAAAGTACCCCACGACTAATGTTGTGTCCGTGGGCTTTTCCCTCGGCGGAAATCTGATATCGAAGTACCTGGGCGAAGCGTCCCGGCCGCAGAACATCATCGGGGGCGTCTCCATCTGCCAGGGCTACAATGCTGTCATGTAAGTGCCTTTTTTTCCCGTTGATGATTCGAAGAAATCAAATTTTCATTGTAATTCAATCACTGCAGGGCGACCCAGTGGCTGCTGAAATGGCAAAATTTCCATCGCTTCTATCTGTACGTTCTGACCGAGAACGTGAAAAGTATCATCATGAAGCACCGGCACGTGCTGCTGTCGGATGACATCAAACACCGCTGCCAGCTGAATGAGCGGGACATCGCGGCGGCGGCCACGTTGCCGGAACTGGACGAGGCCTACACCCGGCGGGTGCACAATTTTAGCAACGTCAAGGACATGTACAGCTGGAGCAGTTCCCTGAACTATTTGGCCAACATCAAGCGGCCGATGGTGTTCATCAATGCCCGGGACGATCCGCTGGTACCGGATGTGCTGCTTAGCCCGGTCAAGGAGTTTGCAGGTAGGAAGCTTGATTTGAAAGAAAATTTTATCATGATTTTTTTTTTTGTAATTTTCAAAATTTATGTAAGGGAAACCCAACAGTTTGGGCGATTCGTGAAACTTTGACTTCATACCGAATTAAACGAAAAAATCACATATCGGCTTCAATTTGGGCTTTGAAAGTTCACCATTTACCACTTCATGGCATTCTTCCCTAACGCTCCCTTGGAGCTTGTTCTGACATATTAAAGCCTTAAATTAGAATTTTGGACCTCACATACCGTGATCGACCCTAATTTTGCGCAATCCCAAACTCTGCGCATTTTCATGTGCAAACAGAAATATTCCAAGATTTGGGAAATAAAATATCCATAAAACAAACAGAATCTCTTCAACCAGGCAACCCTTTCTTTTGTTTGTTTCCGACACTTGGGAGATGTTCGATAGCTGTCTGGCCAATATGAAATGTCGTCAGTGATATCTAACAGGGTGGCCAGCGAACCGGGAAAACCGAGAAAAAAACCGGGAATTCAAAATGGGACCGGGAAAACCGGAAAAAACCGGGAATTTCAAATGAAAACCGGGAAAATTGTATGGATTATTTTTCTCATATATGTATATATAAACCTATTATATCCTAAAATACATTAATTTCATCAGGAAGGAACTTTTACGATCCATAGTCGTTTATTCCAGGACTGTTAATCATTATGGAGAAGCATGAAAATGTCGGAATTTTATATAATTGAGTGAAATGGCGGGAAAAGTCAGGAATATTTAAAAAATTGAGATTTTTGAACGCAGCGCAGACTTCTGTTGAGAAAAGAAACGTCGTACAAAAATTTCTCGACCACAAACTATTTTTTAGCCTCCCGATATTGTGCACTGCAGTGAATATAAACAATTTTTTTTAAATAAATAACTATGAAGTTTGAATACGTTAAGTCTTGGTAGTTGACTTTTATTGTGCACTTTCTTTGCGAATATCTGGAAAAAAATAGAACTTAGAAATCTGAATGAAGAAATAAGTGAAAGAAATTTAAAAAAAATCCTAAATGCCGCGACTTCATAGCTCTGATGTGAATTCATATATTGAAATCAGATAGTTTTCTATTGAATCCATCCCGAAAAATAAGATTTAAGCTTACCATCTATCTTATATCTGGAATTACTATACACTAGTCCAGAATTGATGAAATTCGAGTCTGCATCAGGAGCTCATTTTTTTCAGAAAAACACGTTATGCTGAAAAAAATTTAGCAAAATAAGCAGAAATCTAACAACCACATTAAAACCGGGGGAATAGAACGTTAAAAGAGAGTTATGAATTCAGTTATTCATCCATGAAGTCTTAACTCGGTCTACCAATTTTCTGAAAAGCTATTTTTACAAAAATCTAATGATCAAAGGTAGTTTATCATTAAATTGAACAATGAGAATTTTTTTTACGTGACTTTACTCATTTTCAGCTGTTTTCAATTGAGTTTACAGTTCCTCAAAAATAAAAAATAATCATAATCATACATCAAATTTTAATTTTATTGATAAAACATTGAAAAAAAAAAATGCTAGACAAAAATATTTAGTTTGTTTTTTTATGTATTGTCAAAAACTATCAGCACGTAAGTTCATAAATCAAAATCAAATTTCTGAGAAACGACATAACCTTAAAGTACTTATTTTATTTGTTTTGGAAAATATTTTCTGTTAATATTTAGCTCAATTTTAACTTTTGAAAATCGGGAACTGTCTCATGTGAGAAAAATGCCAGAAAAAAAAGATGCCATCATTTTATTCGGTTAATTGATTAACGCACAGAAGGCAGAAAGTGTAACAAGAGAACAAGTTGTTGTGTGATTCTTGTTCACATTACATAAAAAATCGAATAAAACATGCATTTTTGAGATAGGACTGATAATCTAGAATTCAGCGCATTCTAATAAAAATGTTAAAGGTATCCAAACAAAAACATGATTCAGTATTCAATATGAGAACCAAAATGAAATATCAGATTGCTTATCATGAATAAGGTTCATCTGAATCTGTTTTAAGAACTTTAGAAGAAAAATATCAGAATATCAATCAGTAGAATTCAATAGAAGAAACTAGTATTTCAACTTGATATTTTAAAGTATTATATGGCATCATATAAAAACTATGATTTATCCATGCAATAATAAAAAAGCAGTTTCTCATATAAAAAGCGAAGATGATATAAAAGACTGAAAAGGAGGTGACAATTTTCGGTTAAAGTTCGGACAACTTGATTTATTTTCTTACCGTGTTATGATCACCGTAATTTGAACAACTTTTGAGTTTCAAGATTAAACTACAAAGAATAAAGTCATCTCACACTTTTACTTTCAACTTGCATAAACAACACAGTTTTGGTGAAAAAACCTGATGGACATATTTATTTGCGCATTTTGAAACGAGGGAAACCGGGAATTTGAAAATGGAAACTCGCTGGCCACCCTGTATCTAGACTGAGTCGATTTGGGATCATTTTTGAATTTCTCAAACCCTGGGGTCTTAAAAGCTTCGTCTTGGTCCAAAACTCATCCATGATTTTTTGTAGAATTTTTAAGTAACATTTCCATGAGTAAATTTGAACTTTTAGGTTTGTATGGGAAAATTGAATATTTTGTACTGAAAAATCAACGCCATTTTTGTTTCTTCTGTGGAACCGAGCCAGCTGACAGCCAATTTATAAAATTCCTAAAGGAAATTTTCCGCTGAACAACTTTGTCGAAGACCTTAACTTTGTATCTTATTAGACAAAAAAGTTATTAGCTGTTTAACAGAGTTATGTCTTTTCGCATTGATAAACAATAAATTCAATTGACATCACTGCTGGAGCCTCGCGAAGTATTAGCTTAGCTTAGCTTAGCTTGTTTGACTACTCATATCCACCTTAAATCATTGAACCCGAAATGCTTCTCTAACATTGTTTTCCTAATATTATATTTTTTTGATTATTTGAAACAAAAAGTATATTGAATACATTTCGAGCTCCATGATCGCTGGCGTGGCTAAGTAGAACGAGTTCCACATCGCCAATGGTTGCTACTCCGTGATTGATCGAGGCCATCAATTTTGTGCAAGGGCCAAAAGAATGTAGCTTGGGATTAGCAATTCATTTTCAATGCACAAAACTCATGCCCTCCCTTAAAAAAAATAAAAAAAAAAGATCAATAACGACGCCGGCCACGTCCTAGTGGTTAATGAGGGATGAAGGAAGGATTGTTACTGAGATACTTTTCAGGATCAACTTTAAATCTGTTATTCCAGTTTTCTTCAAAAGCTTGTTTTGAAAAACTCTGAAACAATGATAAATCAGTATCACCAGCTATAGAAACCGTCTAGGTTTACGTCTGCGAATCTGTATTCAAGTATCTCAGGTAGGGTTGTGTTAGTAAGGGAAAGGTTTGGATCAGGAGCCATTTTTGGAAAATGGTGCGATCTTGGTTTTACCTACACCTCCTTTGCTCCTATTAATACCTACGGACTACGATGCGTTATTAATATGAATATCTAAAAACAATTATGAACACTTAAAGAATTAGAAAAGCAATCATTCAAATTTATCACAAGCTTCTGTTTCTCTCATTAAAATCTCCGTAACATCATTGATTTTCAAAACGACAACAATGTGAAGAGCATGTAAAAACACATATTTAGTTGAATTTCAAGTTAATCAGATGAGTTAAAAGAAAAAATGTCAAAATTATTTGATAAAAAAAAACTTATTATTCGATTTTAAAAACACGAAAAACAGAACAAGAAGAAAGAACAAAGAACAGAAAAAAATCATGGATGCGTTTTAGACCAAGACGAAGCTTTTTAGACCCCAGGGTTTGAGAAATTCAAAAATGGCCACAAATCGACGCAAGCTATTGTGCAGGAAATCAGCGCCTTTGAATATGGAATTAACTCCCAAACAGTTGTCAGCACAACAGCAATTTGCTCAAAAGATACGTACACAAATCGAAAGAGAACGAATCGAGATTAATGATACGCCTTTATATAAAAAAACGGTTATCAGGTTTGTGATGTTCTAACCTCTGTCTCTTCGAATAATCCAAAAAAAAAATTGACCCTTTGATTATTCTCTAAAAAAAATAACGGAACGTCTTAGCCAAAATTCCTTACATCAACGAATCAAGCACATAATTGAAATTACAAGTTACACAAGCTATGATCATTTAGAATCCGGGCAGCTACAAACGCGTCTATTTTAAAAACTGCTCGTCTGATCGAAAAACTTCTATGAAGAAAACAAAGTTAAAGAAATGATATGTAATGAAAATATATAAAAAATAAACGTATCTAAAGTTGATTACAAGAATGGGGGGAAAGAAGAGAGAGGGGATTTGTTGCAAAACTTGAGAACGAATCAAGCAAATGAAATCAAATTTAACACCCAAGTAACACAGATTAAATCGGCTAGCATTAGAAAGATTTACAGGGTGACAAAAAAGTCTGTCACACTTTTTTATTGGGTTGCCTGTAGCCTATACGTTGTATCTCTCTGGTGCCATCTATATTTCAAATGAAAGGGCTAACTTTGCTGCTCAAAGTGGCAGAGTTTCGTTTCTGTGCAGTTTGTGTACATTAAGTTGTGAGTGGCAGAGTTGAGAGCAACTGTTATCGCTGAATATGTGAGAGGGTACAAACCCGGACACATATTCAACATATTCAATCACCTAAAACCGCTCATAATCAACCGGAAATTCGTGTACCAGACCGTAAATCGATCCTAGAGGCCATCGTCTATGAAGTATCTTAACGAGTTACTGAATAAAGCTATGAAAGTCAGATTCTGATTTTCTTCTTATTCTTTGAAATATTGAATTTCAATATTGAAAATTGAAATATTGAAATTCAAATGAAATATTTCTGTGTGACCGGACTTTTTTGTCACCCTGTATTATGGTATTTGTAGCATTTTAAATATAGCTAGTTTTATAACTGTATCACTATGGGCATGAGAAATGCTAAAAATTTTTATTCGAACATTTGTTTTTAGGTAGTTCTGAAAACGATAACAAAGCTTTTACTAAAAATACTGAAAAATACTGTTTGGAATGAGTTCTGAATGCCCTATTAAAACTCCAATAAAACACAAAGCAGGCGCGGCCCTAGCGGGGGGGGGGGGTGATCGGGGTGATCACCCCCCCCCCCCCCCCTCCCAAGCGACAAAAAACCGTTATAAAATACCTGGAAAAGCTCGAATGTCTATAAAAAGTTTGAACTTTTCTTAGTAGATGTGCTTTTAAATTTTCAAAATTTTCCACTCCGTGAGGGTGTTCATTCAACAAAAAAGTTAATTTATCCCTTGAAAGGCTGAATATTGGAAAAAGTCGGTCCACCAAACTCAAGCAGCAGTAACTTGCGATTCCCTGGACTGAATTATACCAAATAACTTTTGTTGATAAGTAACTCAACAAAAATGTGTTGTTGAGTGTTGATTTCGAATGTGCTTTTAATGAAATGTAGGGACAACTTTTTTTAAATTGTCACTAATTTCCCTCATATGCCTAAACTAACACGAGCAAATCGTAATAAATTTTATATTTGCTTCAAATTCAGAGCTTCTAAATTCTGATTTCGTTTTGAATTTCAATGAAATCACAAATTTGAAAAAGTCATATAGAGGGGTGAATATGGTTATAACACTGAAATACTTGAAATATTTGTTCTGTTGTCATCATACATTTATTGCCTTCAATATACAGTTTTTTTTATTTGTTCAGATTTAGAAGGAAACAATAAAAAAAATCATTGAATTATAAACGTGCGGAATCATGTGATTTTCAATTTTCTTTATTTTTAGAAATTTCTACCAAGTTTAATGGATTTACAGATCTTGGTCGTTCTAAGAAGTGAAAAAAACCTTTGGCCTTCAAGTGTTAAATCACTTTTATTGTAAGAAATTTAATCAGTTCAGTTTTTCAGTAGGGTTTTAAGAAACGTATGACTTCAATTAACAATCTAACTTTCTAATCTTTCTTTTTGTCTTTTTGTCACTGTTCACTAAACAAATTCAATCATAAAAAACAACAAGTGTTGATAACGTATTAAATTCTTTTTTGATGAAGTTTGAGCAGCGAAAAGCTTCCCATTCGTTTTTTTTTTGTATTTCAAAATATTTTTTAAATCGAAGGAAAGTTATCAATTCAGAATCAGGAAAAATCATTCAAATAAAACTTCACTTAAAGAATAAAAAGCTAATACATATCTGAAATTTAAATATAAATTTGAATTTAAAATTATGTTTTTTTCTTTTGTTTGCAGCTGGTTTATTGAGAATTTTTAAACTTTATGAGGTCATAGCAGATGTCTAATGCTAACCTCATTTTAATATCTAAAGTAGTGCTATTTTTTGGCTTTTTTCCACCCTCAATTTTCCACCATTGAAGTATGAATTATAAACTAAAAATAAATAACCTATATTATGAAATTAAAAAACAAACATTTAAATTTCAGATCTGATTTTATTTAATTCGGTTTAAAATGTATCACATCAAACATTTATATTATAGATGACCATGAAAAAAAAAATCAAGTACTGCCAAACAGAAATCCAATATAAAATATTCGTAATAAAATTTCAAATTTTAAAAAATCTTCTCAAGAGATTTCAGCAACAATAAATCGAAAAAAGAGATCACGTGTTATGACTCACGTGCGTTCCCTAGGAGTTTTTAGAGCCAAACAGAAACAAAAAAGTATTTATAAAAGTTGTTTCAATATGAAGGAATTGGTGTTGGCGATAGAGATTCAAATTCATCTCCAGAATTCAAAATATGCATTCAAAACTATAACACAGGGAAACAAAACCCATATTTTACGAGGTGCAAAGAACTTGAAAACTGATTTTGAATTATTTAGGAGCACTAAATGCAAATTTGTATTTTTTATCAGCTCTTGATTCCGGTACAAATTTTGAAAATACAAGGTTTGTTGAAAAAATTTGTGCACTTTTTAGCAATAGTGTAATATATCAAAAAGATTTAGAAAAAAAGGTTTTAACTCAATGATCAATTTTCATGAAGACTGTGAGTAATTTACCATGAGAATAAATAAAAGAAGTAAGTATCTTTCCCCATTTTGTAAAATACGAAGATTATCTAGACGAAATCTGTATTGATTTTTTCCGAGGGAAAAAAAATATGGTGTTTCCAAATTTGAAAATAATAATACTAAATTTTCAAATCACGATTCAGTTAAATACCCCAATGAAGAATTTAATGCCCGTTAATTATGTTTGTTAATTAATTTTTCGGCCTTATTGGTGAGAAATAAAATACTTCCGAAAAATTATAAAATATGAAAGCGCTAATATTTAGAAGCTCAGGAAAAAAATGAAGATAGCTTGATTGTTTTTTTTTCTACATTTTCATCTCTTCATCATCTCTCTTTCAACGTGTGTATTTTTTTCATTGAAAAAATTACATTCATAACGAGAAAATCTTCAAAGAGCTCTCGAAGTGACAATTTTAAAACACCAGATATACCTTCAAATTAATAAAAAAAAATTATCAACATGTGTTCGCAGTGGATATTATAGATTTGCTGGTTGTTTAATAAAAGGATATTTAAGTTGTGTAGAAGAATATTGAAACGAGTAAATAGAGAAACTTTGATAAAGTTTTCATTATTCATCTCTTGTTTCATACATTTTTAAATAAACATGTATTTAAAAAAGTATGAAACAAGAGATGAATAATGAAAACTTTATCAAAGTTTCTCTATTTAGTTCAGTGAAATTCATGAGGAAAAGAGAAGCAGTGTGCAGCTTATATTGTAGACTCATTTGCAACTGACAATACCCCTCCCCCCCCCCCCCTCCCCCCAAAGAGACAGCTTTAGGACCGCCCCGGCACAAAGTAGTTTACTCCAAGCTTTTTTTTGCATATTTTATAAAGGCACGCAGTGCTTGATTTTGAAACCGTAATAAAATACGGTGATAGATTTTGATCAAGATGTCAAAACAAGACAAGATTTCAAAATTGGAATTCCCATTTTTACACCATTTTGGTAAGTCATGTGTGTTGTTTTTGAGTTAAATAAAAAATATATAAAAATCGTTGAAATACTTCAAATCACCAAAAGAAGTGTGAATATCTCAACAATATAAGTTTTGAGTGAAAGGACTCAACAAGTAGGAGAAATAAATGTGTTGCTTGACGCCA
>NW_026598790.1:0-18505 GCF_029784155.1 Uranotaenia lowii
ACCGGCGGACGTCGTATCGACACCCGACTTTCTCCTGGAACGAACTTCCTGGACCCGTTTCGTTAAATGAGTAGTTGTGTTAACTCGTGACTATTTACAAGTCAACACTTACAGAGGATTCTGGCGAAGCACAGTGTAGTGCCAGAAGTGTCCGGTCGACAGCCAGATTTGCGATTCTGGACGTTGAAGGCGTCCGATGCCCGTATTCAAAGAAGGTCAACCTCCCCGGGAAAACTCGCCAAATGGTAACCTGAACGTCAAACAACTGCGCCTTTTAGACTTTTTTGTTGATCAGCGATACCTTCCTATCTGGTGGACTCCAGACAATAGTGGAAGGTCCACTAAGCCCCAAAATTGGTGAAGTTGGTGACGACATGTCTTTCTAGCAGCGTAAGCAGCATTTGACTACGTCTAGAATTTGATTCAGACAAAGTGTCCAGGAAAAGCCGCCCTCGATGTTTGGACTTTGAGTCATTACTCATTACATTATATGAAAACTCACTGTTGAAGTAACCGCAATTCTAGATGGGACCGTGGGCCCCTGGGAAAAGTTTAAGCAGTTGGTGGTATATGTGGGAATATCAAAGTCGTCTCAGAGTATCATGAGTCATTTCAGAGTAGGATTGATGAAGGATATGGAAAACGAATTGGTGATCCAAAGGAGTTAATTTACGATACGGAGGACCACGAGCGGTCAGATAAGCAACCGTCGCTAGGCATAGAACCTTGCGGAGGCTTCCCTGCAAACTTGAAATCGCTTTAGTAATGATAGTTCAAATCGTAAACAATGTTAATTCGAATCGCAATTCTTACCAAATAAGTACAGTCGATCGTAAAAATAGTTACTTAAAGTCGGTATAAATCGGATATAATAAAAAGACCGCCATGTCAAGTGAGAAAACAACCTTGATATTCTCTCTGTGGTAAGCAGTGCAACCAGATTGCTAAAAATCAGTTGGATCGTTTGGAAAAATTGTCCAATGATAGAAGCAGCGAATATTGTCGTTGGCAACGGTTTGCATGCCATGAGAGCGAAACTTGCGCTTTCTAGCATACTTTCAGGATGTACGAATAAGGTGTTAAATATCGTCCAATTTGTATAATTCTTACCGCTTAAGCCAGTTTTGGTAGGTATAATAGAGCATGTTCCCCTATAACAAAGTTTGTTGATAAATATACATACAAAAATGTTTGCTGGGTTGACAGATTACAGAGGTTTTAAACTTTAGAAGCGTTACTTTGGAGCAGGAAAAATGGCCGGTTACCCCTCGAGCTAATGACCAATAAAATTGAGTTAATAAAGCCTTGAAGAGCTCAATAACATCATGATTGAAACTCTGGAAAGTATTTGCATTTGCTAAATAAGCCTGAAAAGTGAACCATTCAAGAAAGCTGGATTTTCTATGATTTAATCTTCCTTTCAATTATGACAGTACTCTTCAATTTTCTAGCTCACATGAACGATTTTTCTTCCCCCTTAATAGACGATTTCCTGCTGTCCCACCTTCTCGGCAGCCACCATCGCCCCGAAATCCAAACGACTATTACCTGTGCCAAATATCGCTAACATTTTTCCTCCCTATTTACCAGCACTAATTAGGATTCGAGCAGCGAGCTCCCCTGGAATGTGCGTCAATCTGGAAATTTTCTACGCCTCGAAAATGAACCATTTGTTGCAAATGGCACTTGCCTCCCCGGCCGGCACCGAAATTAGTAGTCACCGGTTCTAATTTTGTCTTTGGCAAGGACGTGGCGAGAATCCGGGCAGCTTCCGAAGCTAGATTTTCTTGTAGTATCTCCGCAGAAAAAAAAAAACAACAAACCCACCCGGAAAAAAGCGGAAAGTCGGGTTGGAGGCTTCTAGTCTGGTGAATCTTCGCGGCCCGCGCTCTCTATTTGTACTAGGGAGTAAAGTAAATTAAACAGAAATAATTAACTTCTCTCTTCATGAATAATTAATTTTATCAGAGATTAACTTCTGACTCGTCGTTTTCGTTTTACGAGCGAGCACATGCCACCGCAGTCAAACCCGTCAGCCAGTCAGCCAGCCAGGGATGATAAAGCGGAACCTGGGCTAAGGTTGTGTTTGGCACACATACGCAGACAAACACTTGGCGTCTTAAGGCGGCTTAGACTTTCAAGAGAAACTACGCCATTAGCGAAATTGAGGAAAGGATCCGGAAGTTGAGGCTCGCCGTTTTGTCGAGGAAATAACGGCTTAGGTATCTTTAGTGTCTTTAGCTGTGAAAATTGAAATTCCCGAAAGGATTCCGCGTTCAAAAACTATTTCACTTTAAAAGACATCTTATTTGAATTACATCTTACGGTATCACTTAACATACAACCTTTCATTCGCAATTCGTTTTGTAGCGGATCTATTACAAGTGACTCATTGTTTATATAAATTTTCGAGAATAATTTTCCCTACCACCTTAATCGAGCCCGAATGAGTGAATAAAAAAGGTCCATCCAAGTGGGGTACCGCCTTCTTGGAACGCTCACAAGTTTTTCTAACTAATCGTTTAGGCTGTACACAAGAAATCAAAGAAAAAAATTTAATTTCACAGAATTTTGAACGAATTTTCATTACAGAAACTGTGTCACAGAACACAGAATTTTGAACTGTTTACAGATTTCACAGTTTTTTTTTTTTGTATTTTGAGCGGATTTCCAAAATTATAAAAGTTTTGGTCAAAATTAAATTTAGGTTTCTTACTTGGAATTAGAAAAGTATGGAAAGATTGGTAATGTTAATTGATTTTTCCCAACTAATATGTTAAAAATATTCAAGTTATCTTGAATTTTCAATGAAATTAATGAAGTTAAAGAAAATAGCATAACAGAAAATCATCACAGAATTTTTGAGTAAAATCACAGAAAGTCAGAATTTTTTTTCTTAAAAAAAACCGTTTTTTCGGCAACCTTGGCTGTACACCAAGGTTTATTTACACTTTTTACCTGTCTTTCATGGGATCGTGTTAATAAGCGAGAACCATGTGAAAGAATCGTTTTAATGGCAAAAAATCGAGTAAAAAAACCTTGTTAGGAATATGGAGCAAAATCAACCCGTGTAAAAAAAGTTGTTAATGTAATAAGTTTTTCCAAGAAACAATATACCGCCAGTACTTTTACTGATATCAAATGCTATGGAAATCATTTTCCCAGTCAGTGTCACGTGACTGCAAGTGTTGTAGACTTTAATTTCCGATGAAAATTGGAACCGCGAAAACGGCGAATCAAATCAAGACTGGGGATCTTTCTTTGAAATCTGCTCGTTGCTCGTAATGTTTTAATTAAAGTTGAGATCAATAGTAATATTTTTCTTCAATTCAATGACACCTTTAAACAAGTACTTATTTATAATATGCAGTAAAATGTTGTTCCATTTTTGTTAAAAGAACCTTAAACCAACTTCAAACAATTTTAGGGCAAACAAATTGTGAATTGTTATCCCATAACCGGATTTTGCCGGAAGGGAGTTCTTTCCAATTTTCCTCCGAAAAATTTTTCCCATTCGCCAGCTTTATTCGAACCAAAGCCAGCCGGCGGGCGCCGGAAAAAAGTTTTCGAAATCGAATTAGTTTTACTAGCTCACTTCCGGGGGATCATGGATAAGCCCATCCGCAGGATCCCAGGGCAAAAGCGAGTGGAGGCAATTCAAACGAAAAAAAAAATATATAACTCAATATAAAACTAGTTCAGTGCACCCCAGGTGAGCGGTGAGAGGTGAGACGGGATGAAAAACGGCAGTAGTTTGGTGAGTAAAATTTAACTTTATTTTATATTTTCGCTCGACTTTTGCCTTTTCGTGAAGGTTCGATTTTGTTTCCCTTTTGCTAGGTGTTAGTTTTATGGGATTAAATGCCGAACAACTTTCACGGCGCATCGAAATAAAACAAATTTGATACAGAATGTGTTGTCTACTAAAATTCAGTAGCAGTAAATTTGGTAAAACCGGAATGTTTCGACTGTCAACAGGAAACAGCAGACAAATTGAACTGCACCGTATGAAAATCTCATAGGCCGTGCTGAAGAATTTCGATGGTTTAGGTTTTACAATCCTAGATGCTTTAAAACAGAGCCACCTAAAAGACTGAAGTGAAAAGTGAGTACTATCCTGAAACATTAGACCAGAGAAATGAGAAGTGAAACGTGTGAAGTTTGACGAGAGACGAGAAAAATAAAACGTGAATCGTGAGTAGTGGAACGTGAGACTTAAGACGTGAGAAGAGAGAATTGAAACTGGAAATGTGAGAATTGAGAGTTGAGACGTTTGGCGTGAGGAGTGGAACGTGAGTAGTAAGACGTGATACGTGAGGAGAGTTTTTTTTTATGATTATAGACTTTGAGTAGACTCACTCATTCATTTATTTCCCAAGGTGAGGAAAGAGATTTTAGACGTGAGGCATGAGACCGGTCTCATGCCCTACTTTTCATGTCTCATGTCTCATGTCCCACGTTTCAGGTCTCATATTTCATTTCTTATGCCTCACGTCTAGAGCTCGGACATTTGGCCTAAGAGCCCTATAAGCCTAAAGAGGCGGAATGGAATTTTTTTTCGAATGATCATAGGGCCGAATGGACGTTAGCAATAATTCGGCCTAACATGTAGACTAGCGTCGAAGGTGTCTAATCGGCCTATCCTTCATTCGACCTATCGTCCATTTGGCCTAACGCCATTCGACTTAATGACCATGCGCCCTGATAATTATTTGGCCTAGTGAAAATTCGGCCTAAATAACATAAGGCTGCCAGATTGTCCTGTTTTAACCGGGTTTGCAAGGATATTGAATCTAAAATTTGGGAACAGACCGTCCTGGCCCGGTGGCTCGGATTTCATTGATAAATTCCCGGATTTTGTCCGGGTAAATTCACTTAATTTGGCATGTAAAACACAAAAAACAATTTGTGTTGTAAAAAAATTGTATGTATGCATCGCTAAATAACCGTTGCCCCAATCGGCCAAGTGGCCTATTCGGCCTGATAACCCATTCGGCCTAACGCCCATCAGCCGAATGACATTCAGCCCAATGGCTTTCGGCCTCACTACATCCAGCCTCCTCACGTCTCATGACTCATTTCTTATGTCTCATGGCTTATATATCATGTCTCATATTCATATATCATGTCTCATGTCTTTCAAGCCCCAAACTTCCCCAAACTTGAAATACCCTTTTATCTTAATTAACGTAAAAGTAAACCTGCAGTCGAGCAGTTTCTTGTAGAAAGAAGGACCCACCAAGGTTGCCGAAATTACAGAATAATCTATAAATTCACAGAATTTTGAGCCAATTTTCATCACAGAATCTGTGTTACAGAGCACAGAATTTTAGAAATATTCACAGATATCACAGAATTTTTAAATTTCGGTCGTGTTTTCAAAATCCAATTTTTTATAAATTTTGGAGGAATATCTTTGAATTTGAAAAATATGATAAAATTGGTAATAATAAAGACGCTATTTGACATGACTTTTTAATGAAATTAATTGGAAAAAGCATAACAGAAAACCGTCACAGAAATGTTAGGTAAAACCACAGAAAGTCAGATTTTTTTTTCGACAAAACACATAACATTTTTCGGCAACCTTGGAACCCACGAAAAGATCATCATAAAGCCAGAGTCACCTCAACTTCAGAGAGGTGCCCTCACTGAAGAACAGTTTCGGAGGCAGCCAAAGCAGAATTGAGCTGACACCTCCGAGAAGCACTCTAGTCACAGGTCTCAGTAATAAAGAGTAAGTTCTTGAACAAGTTTACCAGTGCAGAGGAACTTGAGAAAGCAAACTCTCCGGGTCAGGTAAAATAAGCAACGAACCAGTAGCCATAAGATTTAGGAAAGCGTTAAGTGGAAGTACTGTGCAGGTTCAATTGCTGATGCTTTGGTTACCAACCTTGGAGCTGCAACAGACTCCTTGGGTGTGCTGTGGCGTAGCGGCATCACCCCCTCTTATAACCTTGAACCCCCTCTTATAACCTTGAACCCCTCTAGGGATAAAGAAACACGCAATGAACTCGGACTTTTCCAACGGAACTTATTTGATAACGACCCAAGGTTGCCCAAAGTGTGCCGCTGGGGGGGGGGGGGGGGGGGGGGGGGGGCGCGAAAACGCCTCTATGCGAAAGACCGTGATGATGAGGTGCAAGACTGGCGGGTTGAAAATGTGTCAGTCGAAAACGGTAGCCTGTGGGGCACCAGGACGTACCCCACAGTAATGAAGTCCTTGCTGCGCTAAAGCAGGGCACTGGCGCAGTGGACCGTATATTTCCCTAGCTTCTCGTGGGACTAAACATGAACATAAACAACAACAACATCAAAAACAGAAGGAATTTCGAGACAATTTTTTTTTTTAAGAAAAGTAGTAGGAGCTAGGAAAGGAGATTGGCAGAGAGGTTATCAAGGAAGCGGGGAGAAGCCCGGCCACAAATGAAAACGTC
The DNA here is from genome assembly GCF_029784155.1 of Uranotaenia lowii. Classification (NCBI taxonomy): domain Eukaryota; kingdom Metazoa; phylum Arthropoda; class Insecta; order Diptera; family Culicidae; genus Uranotaenia; species Uranotaenia lowii. The sequence continues at coordinate 6,438 of NW_026598790.1, forward strand.
AGTAGTTCCCAGCAAGAAGTGCACCAAGGAGTTTCAAAAAATGTGGCCTTCTGGAGGCAGCCGATACGTGCAACGTGCCGAAATTGATGGTGCTTCTACACAGTGCCGTCACGGAACGAACGAAGCTGGTGCGGAAAGCCGAAGCTGCGAAGAAGGGATTGGAGGAAGCAAAATTGGTTGCTTCTCAAGGACCTTCGGAGGAGTCCAAGCCGAGAAGAACCGCGAAAAGAGATCGCGACTCCCCCGCCGTAAACGATTCCTCCAGGAGTACGGAGTGGTACGGACTACGAGAATGTAGACTGAGAAAGCAGTGCAGGAGGCTGGCGAATTGTTCGTAATAGGTAGGAGAACACAAAAAGAAAGGCCGTCATGAAGCCCACCTCCAAAACCAAAACATCAACGGGTGATGTCCAGGGGTTATGCCCTTATCGTGGAAGCGAAAGAAGGCACAACGTATGCGGACTTGGCGAAAGCGTCACCAAAACAAGACGCACCCAAAAAGGCGAATTGCTCTTCGGGCTAAAAAAAAGACCCGACGGTAAAGAGCGCCGACTTCAAGGAGCTTGTTGAAAGCACCCTAGGCGATGAAGCGACTGTCCGAGGGCTATCGCAGGTCGCATCTATTGAGTGCAAGGACTTGGATGAGTTTACCACTGCAGAGGAGCTCGAGAAAGTACTCTCCAGCATACCTGGTATGAGCAACAAATCAGTAGCTACAAAACTGAGAAAGGCGAATGGTGAAATACAGATTGCGACGATTCGTCTCTAGCCAACAGCGGCCAACACTCTACTGACGGCAGGGAGTGTAAGAGTTTTGTGGTCAGTGGGGCACTGGGGAACTGACAGGAAGGCCCCCTGTAGTCATAGGAGGAGACTTCAACGCTTGGGCGGTTAACTGGGGTAGTAGGTGCAACAACCCTAGGGTCCACAGTCTGCTAGAGTCCATCGAGAAACTGGAGGTTGAACTGTGCAACACTGGATCTATCAGCACCTATCGCAATCATGGAATACCATACAGAACGTCAGTGATAGATATCACCTTTGCGAGCCCATCATTAAAAGCTGACATCAATTGGGGAGTGTGTGACGATTATACGCACATCGATCACTAGGCGGTAAGTTACAGCGTAGGATACCGAAATCCGGTGGCAGTAAGGCAACTGCTAGTCCATGAGCGGAGATGGAAGACCAAAGTTTTCGACAAGGAAGTGTACACCGAAGCTATTAACATGCAGGAGGCATCCCAGGGCCATAATGCTGAGCAGCTGACGAAAATGATGGTAGCGGTGTGCGACAAGACCATGCCCAGAAGGAATACACCGAAGTGGTGGCAACGACCAGCTTACTGGTGCACCTCAGAAATAGCTGAGCCTCGAACTAGCTGTCTAAAAGCCAGGCGACGAGCTCAACGGATGAGAATCGAAGCCGATAGGGAAACAAGAGGAGCCATTTACCGAGCAGTCAGGGTGGCACTTAAGCGAGCTATTAAAACAAGCAAAGAAAGCTGCTACAGAGCGATATGCCAGAGCGTAGATGATGACCCATGGGGCCAAGTCTATGGAGTTGCACTGGCGAGATTCGGTGGCCCAAGGTCGCCGACCGAAAAGTGTCCGGAAAAACTGAGAGGGATCGTTGCATATCTTTTCCCGCAGCTGAAGCAGTGGCCACTTACCCCGTACAACGCGGGTTCCCATGACATCGAGCCAGTAACAAACGAGGAACTTGTGGCTATCGCTATGAAACTTGCGGTGAATAAGGTCCCTGGTCCGGACGGAATCCCAAATGCAGTGCTGAAGGTGGCGGTACAGACCATTCCGGATACATTCAGAGTGGGGCTGCAGAAGTGTCTCGACGAAGGGTCTTTTCCCAATCCGTGGAAAACGGCGAAGTTGGTGCTACTACCGAAGCCTGTGAAACCTCCAGGGCATCCATCATCGTACAGATCCATTGGTCTGCTGGACACCCTTGGTAAGCTACTGGAAAGGATAATATTCAACAGACTTATCATCTACACAGAAGGCGCCATTGTGACGATCGACGTTAAGAATGCCTTCAACAATGCCAGCTGGGAAGCTATTGCCACAGCGTTTCACAGGATGCGTGTTCCCAATACTTTCTGCAGGATAATAGGAAGTTTCTTCGAAAATCGAGTCCTGACGTACGAAACCGAAACTGGGTTACGATCTACTACCCTAACAGCGGGTGTTCCACAGGGTTTCATACTAAGACCCGTGCTTTGGAATGCCATGTATAATGAGGTGTTAACGCTGAAACTACCAGCAGGCGTGCAGATAGTCAGATTTCCTAACGATATCGTGCTCATGATCACCGGCGAAACAATCAAGGAGGTAGAAGACCTTGCAAAGGGTTTCCGTTGAAAGGGTTGGCATCTGGATGAAGGGAGTTAAGCTTCAGATAGCTCACAATAAAACAGAAGTTCTGCTCGTGACCAACAAAAGAGTTGTGCCGCATATGGAGATTACTGTTGGAGGACACACGACATCTTCGAAACAGCAGCTGAAATACCTTGGAGTAATGGTCGACAATCACTTAAGTTTTGTTGCGCACGTCAAATACTGTTGTGAAAGTGCATCGAAAGTCATCGATTCGTTGGCCTGGATTATGTCGAACTGTCATGGTCCAAAGAGTAGCAAGAGATGTCTCCTTGCGAGCGTAGTCTGTCGAAACTACGATACGGAGGAGCGGCCTGGAGCTTCGCCATAGAGGTAGAGCGCTACATCGGCTGATAGCCATGCGAGTTTCCTGTGCATACAGGACCATTTCAGCAGATGCAGCTTTTTTCATCACGGGCATGATGCTCATCGACATAACTCTGGCGGAGGGTATGGAGTGTTACGAAGCAAGAGTCTGACGCAGTTCCTTTCGGGTCATGGGTGCTTCAAGCAATACCTTCATCGGTTTAAGATTGTCAGCTCGCCTTATTGCCCGGAATGGAAGGAAGGAAGGATGATGAACGGGAAAGCGAGATAGTCAACCAAACTTGACAAGCTAATGGAAGGTCTTGGGCCTCGTATGACATTACAATTCAAAAGCAACGCGATCTAAGGGCGTGGTAAAACCCTAATCTGGGCTCGTACGTGAGGTGGAACTTCAAAGGTCTCACGCACTCAGCTACGATCTTTCTGCAGCAAAAGTAAGCGGAGATACCATTCGGGGTAGCCGTGACGGGATTCTAGCTTGGTAGTTTTTCAATCGGCCATGCCTTGGTGGTTAGAAATCCTACGGGAGTGTACATATGCTGTGATGGGCGCGAGTTACTTTGAAAGCGTTTCCTAACCGGCACACGTCTTGGGGATTTCTGTACCAGTCTGAAGTAAGCCAAAGAGGAAATGGAAAAGAAGGAAAATGGAGAAAGAGGATAAAGGAGAACGAAGAAAAAGGAGATAGCCCAAAAATGAGAAAGAGGAAAAGGGTGAGATGTATAAGTGCATGAGCACAAGTTACCCCGTGATGTAGTATCATAAGGTTAAACCAAGGGGCATATCTGGCATTCGAAGCCTAAGGTGGTTTTTGTGGGACGAACCCACTCACGGCAGCAAACACCCGGTTGTTATGGTTTGAAGTCAAATTTCCATCTTGTAAAACAAATTAAAAAGATCACCAAGTGAAAAGGGAGCTGTAGTCTATGATTGCAGGGTAGTCTCTGACTTAAACGCGAAAATCGTAGACTAACATATTCGCGGAACATTATCTTAAGTTACCTTGGAGACCACCAATGAAGTGGTGACGAACAAGGATATTTCTGTAGCAGGAAATACGGCATTTTCAAACCAGAAGCTGAATACCAGAGAGTAGAAGTTGCCCATCTGCTGAGATTTGATGCGCACCTCCAATACTGTAGCAATAGTCAGCAATTTTTTGGCACAGACCGGAACGTCGATACCGAAGTAGAGCGCACAACACCTAAATAATAGTCGAGTGAAGACCAAAAGGGTATTTTTAGAAGTACCAATGTCACTGAAAGCTTTTTACTTTACCATATGGCCTGGAATATGTAGATACGGAGGAATCGATAGAGCATGTATTTGTCTCTGGTCAAACCTAGGGACCCCTCTTATCAGTTCTTATTCTAGTCGTCAGTGTAAGCGACCTGCCTGGATAGCTGTTCCGTTGATGTTCCTAAGGAAGTTCAGACAATATAAATTTTGCTATTGCTGTTCATTCCATTTGCGGACATCTACTTATTCCAATTATGAGACAAAACAAGCATGACATTACTAGCGCAAAATTTAATCTGTGGGTGTACATTACCCTTTTTACTCAAGAACATGACGCCGTATACGGTTTGTTCAAATGGTAATCTGTTTCGAATTCCTCTATGGCAGGTTCCCCCTAAAGCTTCAAACCCCCAAAAAATGAACCTGGTTCAACCAAAAAAGTAGTTTTATCCCATGGTAGCAAATAAACCATACATTATCACAGTCCATAACTATAAATTCGGCCCGTAATAAAGCTGTTGATAGCACTCAATCATAATTGATGAAGCCCGACCGGATCCCGGTCTCAGTCAACGAGAAATGAAAACCGAAGGCGGAACGAAACGGGGCTCCGGCTCTTTTTTGGCAACCGGACAACTCTTCGGTTGGTCCCGGGCAAAAAGGGACCGGCACTTAAGTGTCCTAATTCCGGGATAGCACTCATTTGCTTACGAGAGAAACAGAGACGGCTTCCCGTGGAGCAGCGATGATGATAGATGGCAGATTTCCAAAAGCTACTTCCCTGAAACCGCTAGCGCCATCAAAAAGTCTCTTAATCAAAGCTATACTTTCCGCACTAGATTCGGTAGTGTAGTGTTGCCGACTTGTTGCTGAGGGTGTATTTTTTTTTTAAGTTGAAGCTCTCTAACTCGACACTGGGTTTTTTATGTTCATTTTTGTAGGACCAAATGGATGAGAAACGTGGGAGGGGGGTTGAGAAAACGGTTAGTCGTTAAATCCACCCGGAAAATATGAATTTTTCATTTTCCAGCTGAGCGCAAATTCGTCATAATCTTATTACCTCCTCTGTTAGTGTTTTGTGGGAAATAATTTTGTTTCTGTTCTCCCCTGGTGCGGTTGCTGATATTTCACTTCTCCTTGGGATGGAAGCCTCTGGTAGAGCATGTTCGGAACAGAACCAGGAGAAAATGGACGATGGGATTGCCGATCGGTCGTAAATAAAGCAATCTGGCAGCAGCTCCCCGAAAATTGAACTAAAAGGACGACGGCTTTGTGGGTCCCAGCTGTTCAATTTCGACCGGGCTCCACCCACAATAAGTCACAAAGTTTGGTCGGTTTTTGGAAAACTAACAAAAGCTTCGCTCGGCTTCACTTTCCTTCTAATCCAACCCTCGGTCTCTCGGTCCGGACTCACTTTTGAGGACGCATAAAACCGGAAGAACCATCAGAACACCATCAGGACCGGCAGGGTGGGCCGGCAATCCCATTCAATTCCCCATGACCGCCCCCTCCCTTGGATCGGATTTGTTGCTTCGGTTTCCAGATTGCCAAACATCCAGCCATAAAATACAAGTTAAGAAAAAAGACGCTTATAAATAAATACCGATCCATCTTTCCGGTCCCGGAGCTGGGAACATCCGCCCCCAAAATCATCCTGCACTCGGGCGGGTCACGCCTTTTCAAATATTCAAAACATTGCGCTGCGTTGTGTGTAACGCGAGAGATAATTTATGCAACGACTCTACAGAGCAAATATCCACCTTGAACGAAGCGCCTGAGGACCATCCTAGGGCGGATTTCTCTCGGTGGGACAGAAGACCACACCACATACATATCCAAACGATTCGGAACCGGAAGGGGCATTACGGTGTGCCGATGATGATTGGGACCTGTCTTCCTGCACCGGAAATCTGTCGTCCCGGTCTCGGGCATTAAAGGGGGAAGCAAATTGGAATTCCATGGCGTTTAGTTGATAAACTAGAAGAACTTGTCTAGTCTTGCTTTGATAAAGTAAATTGTCCTAGGATTTTATGTTGAAGTTTTGACAATTGCCAATTATGTCAATTTTGTCAATTTTATCAATTTTGTCAATTTAGTTATTTTGTCAATTTTATCAATTTGGACAATTTTGTCAATTTTGTCAATTTTGTCAATTTTGTCAATTTTGTCAAATTTGTAAATTTTGTCAATTTTGTAAATTTTGTCAATTTTGTCAATTTTTTCAATTTTGTCAATTTTGTCAATTTTGTCAATTTTGTCAATTTTGCCAATTTTGTCAATTTTGTCAATTTTGTCAATTTTGTCAATTTTGTCAATTTTGTCAATTTTGTCAATTTTGTCAATTTTGTCAATTTTGTCAATTTTGTTAATTTTGTCAATTTTGTCAATTTTGTCAATTTTGTCAATTTTGACAATTTTGTCAATTTTGTCAATTTTGTCAATATTGTCAATTTTGTCAATATTGTCAATATTGTCAATTTTGTCAATTTTGTCATTTTTGTCATTTTTTGTGAGCAAAGTCAGTAATAATTATGACGTCAGACGTGAGAATCGAGATATGAGACGTGAGAAGTGAGATGTATAAGGTGAGAAGTAGACGAGAGCAGTACAGTAAATGCACCCAAAGTTCAGCCTCTGTGCCAATGGCGTGTAGTCAATTTCATAGCATCATTGGTACAAGAAGATAACGCGACCGGCACTGATTCGATTTGCGCCCACCGGCATTAACCTCCCAGCGCAACCGAATTGCGTATGTCTGAATGAAACAAAATAAAAACGTTTTCGCGTCCCTCCCCATCGCATCACAAGCCGAAGAAGGATGGAAATAAATACCGGCCAACACCAGGCAGCCAGCGAACCGAGCACTGTGCGTGTGAATGTAGCAAAAGCAACAACAAAAACATCCTTCTAATTCAATCAACCGGCAAACACGGCTAAGCTGTGCGTGTGTATGTAGCAAAAGCAACAACAAAAACATTCCTTCAATTTACCGGCAAACAACACCGGCCAAGCTGCCCGGCTTTAGCAGCTGTGTATATGTAGGGGAAGAGGGGGCATAATGCCCACGTTAAGAAGAAAGCCTTGTTTTACAATACATTTGAAAAGATTAACTTTAATTTTCGATTGTGTTTGGAAGTTTGGTTTATTTTTTGTCTAAATCTGATAGTTAGAATAACTGGAAGGTCAAAAAAGGCCACAAATTCAATGAAGTTTGAAGAGTAGGTAGAAAATTGGATTTCAGATTTAGTAGGGGCATAATGCGCATATGTGTGTACCTAATCGCGCCGTTTAACGTTAAATAAGTGTTTATTGATTCAAGTGCCTCAGAATGTGTTCGCCAGGTAAAAAAACTTCTATTCTACTTCACAGATGGAAAAATGTATTGCCACGCGCAGTGCTGCCAGATATACTGAAATTCTTGTGAATAGTGAATTAAATCTATAATAAATTTAGGAATTTTAAATATATTCGTTTATATTCAAGTTATGTTTTCCAACACAACTTTTAAATATCTTTAAAATTGTTGTGATGGAACTGCATATAAATTTAAACAAATATGAAACGTGCTTAAAGATAAACGGACATGGCGCGTTTTGCCCCACCTAGACATGTTTATTAAAAATCGTTCAAAATAACATAAAAAATAATTGAATAAGGAAATTTTTCGTTTTGTGATGATTTTCAAGACCAATGGTCATCATTGTAACAGATGTCAGGTAATTTTTTTGTCGATGGATGCCGTAATTCCTTACGAAAGTCAAGGCACAAATTGCAAGGAATATGGCTTGAAAAGTATTTTTGGATTTTTGCAGGGATTAATCGCATATTTGATGCTAATTTTTAGTACAAAAGGTTTCTACTGCTAATTAGAAGGGAAAAGCGTACCAAATTCTAAATATAAGTGTATATCTAGCTAGATATCGCAGTGGGGCGTTTTGCCCACACTGGGCATTATACCCCCAGTTCCCCTAGCGTGTGTATGTAATAGCAGGCAGTAAGCAAAGCACAGTTCTCATTCAATGGGTTTCCCGTTCCTTCACTCCCGTTCCCTTTCCCGTTTCCATCGCAAGACAAAGGAATGCATTGAAAGGAGGCCAAACGCCGGGAAGCCGCCGTTGTACGTTTTTTTGTGATTGATCGGTAACAGAAAGCCTATGACAAATATACCTCGTCTTGCATGAAGCTCGAATAGTACACTGGTTAGAATGTCGGACTGGCAAGACAATACAATTGGTGATGTGAGTTCGATTCTCACTGCAGCGCTGTGGTTTTAATTTTTATTTTCTTGTTTCTGGGATGAATTATCCAATAGGAACGAAATCCCATAAAATGTTTTTCTTGTTTCGCTTGAATGTAGTGGTCATCATTTTGGTTGGGAGCCGAGTCCTTATGCCAGTTACGGTTTTTCAAACATACCGTCTTCGGCACAGTGCACATTTCAGAGCATTATCGGCACAGAGATTTGCTAAAAAGGCATTGGATTTTTGCAACCTCTTCTATGGGTGTGAGTTTAATAGAAGTTTTGTAAGCCTTTTTTTTCCTGAAAAATGCTTTACAACAACGGATAATTTGTTTTAACTACAGTATAATAAACGCCATCGTTTGCTTTCAAAACCTGGAAGAATTTGCTAGGATTAAATATAAATTTAAAATATAAATTAGGAATTAGTAACTAGTCAATTCACAACAACAGCTTTCATAAATTTTGCTCAATGAAAAGAAAATTCCTGCTCCAAGTCTTGAAAATACAAAATTTAATCTTCAAAACAAAATTTCAGAAAAATACTTGTACTTGAAATTCAGAAATCAGAAAAATTTTGTTCGTTTTGAACATTTTGAATTCGGAAATCTGAGTCCTCAATCATAATCTTTTAAATCTCCTAAAATAAAAAAATATTTCCAACTTCAAAAAATTTCGGATAACATTTCGTTTAATTTCAACTCCTTTTCTGACATTTCAATCGTGCAAGACTTCTAGCGATTCCTTGAATATTTTTTATTCCGGTAGAAAAAGTTCTCTCAAGTGCTGTTAAGCTTTCTCACGGTGAAGCACATGTTTTCACTTTGATGGTTGGTTGAGCGTATCATTTTCTTCCCTAAAAGTTCGTAACTATGGAACAGCGTTTGTAATTAAAGAACACCATCCCCTTGTTACATCAGGTGTCATTTTCTTTTCTTTTTTCGATTTCTAAAATTTTCTTTCCCATGTCGCGTTCGGAGAAAAAACTGTCAAAATGTTGAGCAGGAAAATTCTTTTTTTTATTTTCCCACTTTACTCGTTTATTTTTAATCATGTTTCTCACCTTTTTGTTTCACTCATCGACATTCAGCAACGAAGCAATGAGGGATCGTAAAAAAAAGTTTGACTCTTGACGACGATGATTATATCCACCTCCTTCAATCGCACCGGGAATTGTACGGAACACCTTACATATGGGGCGAACGCCCGGTTTTTCATTGATAGAAAAAGAGAGTGGGTTTAGAGCAGGTGTTGGGAAGGACTGTCTCCATTTGTGATATTTTATTTAAGTGAGAACACACTCTCCAGATGAGATACTTGAACGTGGAGCACAAAAACTGAAAAACTCACTCGAGTGAGTGAGTAAGTGAAAAGTCAAAGTTGCACCTTTTAGCTCGTCATTACCGGGTTTTCTCCCTTTTCACCCAAATAACCACCCAACAGGGAATCTTTAGAAATCTACCGGGTATAGAAGTATCACTCGAAGGTAAACACACAGTCCCCGGATGGGTTGAGGAGGACGATGATTGAGAACGACGAAGCCGACGACGATGGCAAATGAGGGCAAGAGCCCTCTGGAACCGTTTTGTCCCAAGTGTGGGTGTGTTTGAGTTTTTCGAGTACTTCCTTCCTCCAGTCTCCAGAAGTTGTGCGTTCTTCACAAAAGTTTTTCTCCAAACTAACTTCTGACGATGACACTTGTTCCAGCTGAATTACTGCAAACTTTGGAGAAGTCGCTTGCGCAATAGGACAAAAAAAAGTATCGCCTCTGACAATCGGAGATTTTTTTTAAAAAAGAAAGTGGCTCCAGAGAGTGTGGCTTGGTGGATTTCGGAGACATTAGATGATTGATTGATGAGTTAAACTTCATTATTTTCTAGGAAGTTGAATGTTTTAGTGGTTTGATTCGAAATAACATAAGTTTGGCTTGCAAATGAATAAAATCGAGGAAGTTTGATAAAATACAATTGATGAATACCTTTCGCAAGTATTCAAAAGTCAGAATTATCGTAAACATTGAACATCTTAAACATCTAAACTTTAAGGCTGAGTGTACGGTACACACGAGATTTGGAAGCAATTGCCTTTATGGACCTTGATACGACCTTTGAACGAACTTTAAAAGTTCAAAACAGGTACACCAACTACATTCTCTAGCGAGCTGGAACTTCTATGCACCTTTATTAGTACACATGCGGATTTTTTAATGTCCTTTCCTGTTTAAATAAACTTTCCTGTTTTAACATACTCATTTCTTAAAAAAGAATGATGAGTTTCATACTTGAACTGAAAAAAATATTTCAAATCATCAAAATTTGGATAGACTAAAGTTCCAACAATTTCCTCTTCCAGCCAGCAAATCCATCTAACAATGGATTTTCGATGAATAACTAACTTTAAGCGGAATCCATAACAACATGCATGTAACACGACCGTGTTCCAGTAAGCCAGTAAATCGGATTCAGAAGTTGACCTGCTATGGTAAACAAACCCTGTTATCCTGACCACATTCCCGGAAACGCTCCTGAAGCCTAGGGCTAGTTGAACAATGGCAAACTCATACGTTCAGGCGCTCAGGATGATGATTGCGAAAAGTTTCGCTGCCAGAGCTGCAGGGTTAGAGAAGCCATCTTAGCCATCTAAATAGTTCTACTATTTGGGTACCAATGATGAATATTATAATTTCTGCCAGCCTCCCTGTCCCGTTGCCGGAAGTAGGTGTAAATAAGTAATTTGTGTCTGCTTCCGGTTACCGGTAGCTGCCTGGCTGCCTAACCGAGGGATTCTCGCTTGCATTCCCAGATCCGGATGAATTGGGTTTTCAGCAGGGGTAAATTACATCCGCTGTGGTTTTGCATTTAGATTGTTTTGTCTAGGAAAGTCGGACGATCCTAATCTGCGATAACTTTTCTGATTCTGGTTTATGATGAGTGCCAGTGGTAAATGAAAAACTTTTGATCATAGCTGTAAGTATGGATGATTTTATTCCACTAACACTTATTGGTGATGGGTTTATAGAAAAACAACAGGACGGAACAGAAAACTTATTGAAAAAGTGGATCAGATTCTAAAAGTAAATGGAATCAAGAAACCATTCACAGCTATCATCTTAAATTATGACAATGTCTGTAAGTCGCTCGTCTCCTTTTTTTGCGTGATGTTTCACTTTAATCTTCTCAATCCAATCTAATTTCTTCTCGCTTACCTCACGTCTCATGTGTTTCGGTTGTAACTCGTCACTCGTCATTCGTCACTCTCCACTCGTCACTCGTCAATCGTCAGTCGTCAGTCGTCAGTCTTCAATCGTCAGGCGTTAGTCGTCAGTCGTTACTCGTTACTTTTCACTCAAGACTCTCCACTCGTCACCCGTCACTCGTCGCCCGTCACTCTTCACTCGTCGATCAGCACTCGTCAATCATCACTCGTCAATCGTCAATCGTCACTCATCAATCGTCACCCATCAATTGTCACTCGTCACTCGTCAATCGTCACTTGTCAATCGTCACTCGACACTTGTCACTCGTCAGTCAACAGTATTCAGACGTCAGTCGTAACGCGTTACTTTTCACTCAACACTCCTCACTCAACACTCCTCACTCGTCACTCGTCACTTGTCACTGGTCACTCGTCACTCGTCAATCGTCAGTCGTCAGTCTCCAACCATCAGGCGTCAGTCTCCAATCGTCAGGCGTCAGTCACCAGTCTTCAGTCGTCACTCGTCAGTCTTCACTCGTCACTCGTCACTCGTCACTCGTCACTCGTCACTCGTCACTCGTCACTCGTCACTCGTCACTCGTCACTCGTCACTCGTCGCTCGTCACTCGTCAATCGTCAGTCGTCAGTCGTCAGTCTCCAATCATCAGGCGTCA
>NW_026598790.1:19005-25000 GCF_029784155.1 Uranotaenia lowii
GAATCAAACTATGATTATAGAGCCAGGTTAATCAAGAGTAACAATCTAGATTTTAAACTTATGAAAAAACCTCAAAACCCTTTCCTAAGTTCAAAATTTGTTTACACTTTATGAAATGAATTTGCGGCTTTATCGGTGAGGGTTAAAGAGTTGAAATGAAAGACGGATAGAAGATCAGAAGAAAATTCTAAGGTGATGAAAAGAGCGAAGAGCATTTGAAATAGAAGCTTGACCACATGCTAAATTCTTTGTCCCGCATCAATTAACTGTATTGAAGAAGTAGTACCCAATAGAGAAGGCACTACATTTTTCGATACAGTTAATTATAGATGGTTCGACCACCATGTGAGTGTGCACATGTGCCGAACGGACACATTAAATAAAGCTTATTTCGGAGGTTCTGATTGCATAATTCTCATAACCATAATTGTATTGCTATTTTCGTATTTCGGATTCTGTATCCGGTTTAGATTCTTGATTTTCAGCTCGAATAATCAAAAGAAATTTGAAATGAAAAGCTGCTCCTGGTTCAAATTTTGTTTTGCATCTCATATCAAATTTGAATCACGTTTTTCGATATCATATGCATTTTCAGTATTTTGATAATAGTTTTCCGAATTTGAAAAATAGAAAAATTTTGTTTTATATTTAACAAAATTTAAACATTGCTTCGAAATGGCAATCCAAAATTGAAAACTTATACTCAGATTCATCATTTGAAATTCATACTAAAAGAATGAAAAAATAAAGAATTTAAAAACTAAATATAGGTAAAACCTTCACTACAGAAATTAAATGAATGAAAGCTCCAAAACCACGACTTATAAAATTGTGATCTGGAACTAAGATTTAGAAAACGTATTTAACTACACATTTCAGAATTCGTATAGAAAATCGGATACAGATTAAAAGCTTCATTCAGGTTCAGAATTCAGATTCAGAATGCAAATTTTAAAATTCAGAAAAAAGATTAAGCTTGTAAATAAATTTAACAATCAACAAAAATTGTAGCGGAAGTCAAGAGATCATGAACTGAGGATGGCTTGTTATTCAATTTCCAAATTTCAAATTTTTGATCAAAACTAGTGTCATAAATGTCATAAATAAAAAGTAGAAAGTGAGTTCTGTTCTTCCTACAGCCCTGTAAGCTTGATATGGGTTTCAAATTTTCTTGACCCGATTTTTGCCAATGCATTGAAATTGATATTAAATCGAACCATGTTAGATGAGTTTGCGATCCACAAGAGATTCCATGCACTTTTTTTTTGTGAAACTTATTTTTACTGGTCAATCATATTTTTTTTATTTAACTGAAAACTAAAACAATAAATCTTTAATGTGACTCTCTCAAGCTCTGAAATTTTGAAAATTTGAAATTTTTAGTTTTTCTGGCTCAAAAGGTTGCCGATCACTGGGCTAGAGAGCTCATCAAATCGGTTTAAGGTAAGTAAGTAAGTAAGTAAGGTAATCTGGATTAGAAAGTTTTCCAGTTCAAATTATCTTCAGGCTGCGAGAGTTGTCCAATTAAAATAGACTAGCTGATAAGTTTTTTCGGCCAGGAAGGTCTTCAAACCCGAAGGTCTTTTGGCCTAAAAGGCCTCCTTATCGGAAAAAGAGATCATCAGGTTATGGAGACCTTCCAGCTGAAAAGGTCCTTCTGTTGTAAAAGTTTTCTGCTTAAGAAGTTTAACACGTTCGTTGCCACGCTCAATTTGGTAGTTTTACTAGCCAGGCCCAAAGAAATTTCAGAGAGAGAGAGAGCAAAGAGGGAGAACTCCCATATTTGAAACGTGTGGCGAAGCTGAGCGGTAAACTCAAGTAAGAGAGCGTCACATGCTTTTTGCTGTGACGGGGCCCTCCAGGAAATACACCCGTAACCCGAATATGGGTGCCGTGGCGACGAACGTGTTAACAGGTCGATATGGTTTTCTGACTGGCAAACTTTTCTGAGGACTTCTAGATGAGAAGGTTTTCTAGTTAAAGGGCACCTTGTTGAGAATGTCTTACTGTTGAGTCAATCTATGAGGCCGACAAAGCAATATGGTCCAGAAGGTCTTGTTCTCAGAAAGCTCATTCAAAAAATACTTTTTTTCCGATAAAAAGTGTTCAGTCAGGACCCGGTTGAGAAGATTTTCTTTCTAGCTCAAGAATTTTTTCAAATTTAAAAAGTTCTTAAGCTAATTTTATCTGGCTATCAAATTTCTTAGGCCGAGAAACTCTTCACGTTGGTATTAGTCTTCCAACCAAGTAAGTCTTCAGACTTAAAGGTCTGCTGGCCGAACAGGATCTCTGAACTTCTAATAGATGATAAAGTAAAAAAGGTCATCTTAATAATAAAAGTAGCACTTAAGAGGGTTGTCAAGCCAAAGAAAACAATTATCTTAGATACAACAGGGTTTGAAGGTCTAGAACATTGGTAGTCAAGATTTTCATCAAAATTGCGTTATTTTGAGGCTAGCGGACAGCACTCAAGTAACAATTTGAGCTTTATTATGGTCAGCAAAATTTCGTTAGGACTATAGCATTAATCTTCATAAAAAGCTTACATTACCAGAACTCTTAAGAAGCTAAAATCGAGTTATTTGACCCTATGCTAGAAACGTCATTATGATCATTTTTTTTAACCTCGATAAAATCATTATGCTTTAAAATTTGGGTCACCAATGCTTCTAATGAACCCAACCAATCTAATCTATTCTAACAGGTCACACAATATATTACCTCTAAATCAACTTTGCGATTTACAAACAATAATTTATGTATTTGATAATTTGCACTCTTCAAACAGTAGTCAAAGCCTGAGATTTACAACAGGAGTTAGAATCCATAACACCCGCTTTTCTCATCACTTAGTACGCAGCACATCTTCAACTTCTCGTGGTCAACGCCGAATTTCTTTTATTGGTCCAACCAAATTCAACGTTCTTCCTGAAGATATAAAAAATTCAACGAATAGAAACTGTCTCAAAACCAAACTTATACATTATTTCAAAGAAAATTTAAGCCATTGCACATCCAACCACTATTCAGAAGTTATTTATTATTTGTCTTGTATTTTTCTTAGCTGTAAATTTAGTATAATTAAATGTAGTTTAATAAATTTTTTGTAGTATTTCATATTAAATTTTAGTAATTAATATCAAAAAATGCACATGGATCTCTTAAAAGGAAATATTATTTCCACTGAGATTCATGTTGTAATTAAGTTTTGTAACGTAACATCTCCTCGCACTAAGTAACAATATTATTAAAGTTCTCAGCATGAGTAAATTTTTGTTCGCGTTTGTGATTTTCCTTTTGCTGTCAGACATGCTGAGAACAGTTAGCGTCCATTACCAGGGGGCTCATTTGAGCTTCTTGGTGTGGGGGTGTGTGGCGGGCCGCTATAAAAAAAAAAAAAAAAAAAAAAAAAAAAAAAAAAAAAAAAAAAAAAAAAGGCATTATTAAACATGTTAGCAATTTTTTTTTGTGTTTTTTTTTTCGATTCTGTGAGTTCTCGGAGTTTTTTTTTTTTCAGCAACCCTGAAGATAGATGAATGATAATTGCATTATTGTGATATGATCTGGAAAAATTAATAACCAAAACACCAATGTTTTAACCATATTATGGGCATCTTTTCTACTGCCAGTAAAGATTTTAGGTAAAACGTGTATGAAATAGTATCTTAAAATAAATGCGCCTCGCCAAATCTGAGGGTCAATCATGATGGAATTGATGGAGAATAGGCCTGAAAAAATATTTCTAAATACTTGCATTGTGAATCCATCAACATGGCGTCATTTTGTGCCCTTCGATTTTGCAACCAACATGGCGTTAGTTAATTCAATGCTAAATAGCTTTTTTATGGTCAGATAAATGGCTAATTAGTTTTATAATGGTTTAATGAGAGTCATATAAAAAGCTAAAATTTGACGTTTCTCTCGCAAGCCAACCAATTACACGCTTAGGATGAGTCCCTGATTTCTGAATTCTTAATCATTAGAACAGTAAATTAGGTTGTGGATAACCCGTGGAAAAAAACCATGAATTGGAGTCGGATTTCATTGTCTGACGCCATCTTAAAATCCAAGATGGCGACTTCCGCTGTCTCAACTTTAAAATGCTGTAAATGACTTAAAATCGCATGAAACCCCAAATTCGACTTCAACTCGTTTAGCTTTTTTACCCAATGCCAATATTGGGTGAAAGGGCTAAACGAGTAGAAGTCGATTTTCGCTATCTGATGCCATCTTGAAATCCAAGATGGCGACATCCGCTCAACTTTAAATGCTGTAAATGACAAAAAGTCGCATTAACACGTTCGTCGCCCAAAAAAAATCTCAGAGCATGAAAGTAAAGCGAGAGAGCTTCAGATTTACAACGCGTGGCAGAACTGAGCGGCAACCTTGCTTAAGAGAGCCGTCACCCATATATGGGTGACGTGGCGACGAACGTGTTAAACCACCACTTTATGAGTATTGGGTGAAAGGGCTAAACTAGTAGAAGTCGAATTTCACTATCGGACATCATCTTGAAATCCAAGATGGCGGCTTTCACTGAACTTTAAAATGCTGTTAATCACTGAAAATCGCATGAAACTCTCACAATATGGGTACTGGAGTAAAGGGCTAAACGAGTGGAAGTCGAATTTTGCTATCAAACGCCATCTTGAAATTCAAGATGGCTGCTTCCACTGAACATTAAAATGATGTTAATCACTGAAAACCGCATGAAACCCCCACAATATGGGTATTGGATGAAAGGACTGAACTAGAAGAAATCGAATTTCGCTACCTGACGCCATCATTAATCCAAGATGGCGGCATTCGCTATTCTTTTCAAAGCTGAAAATCACTGTAAATCTCATGCTACATCTTCAATACGGGGTATTGGGTTAAAAGGCTACACGATTAGAAGTCGAATTTCGTTATCCGACGCCATCTTGAAAGCCAAGATTTTTAATAGCATTTTTTAGGTTGATCGAAAGTCGCCATCATGGATTTCAAATTGGCGTCAGATAGCGAAATTCGACTTCTATTTCTTTAAGTCATTTACAAAATTTTAAAGTTCAGTGGAAGCCGCCATCTTGGATTTTAAGATGCCGTCAGATAACGAAATTCGACTGCTACTGGTTGATCTCACTCAACATATACTAAGGTTGCCAGATTGCCCGGTTTCATCCGGGTTTGCCCAAATATTTAAATCAAAATTTGGGATAAGTCCAGGCGACTGGATGCTCGGATTTAATGGAATAATGCCCGAATTTTGCCCGGATTTATTCAATTGTGCCCAATTATTGATTTATTATTATTGTTATTATTTTTATTATTTTTATTTATAAACTTTTACAAAAACTATCATGCAATGTTTTTAGAAAACCTTCAATACGATTCAAAATCTGTCGATGAGTTTTAGTGAAATGTTTTGTGTATTTTTTTTCGTTGAGTAGTTTCTGGATTTTTTAACAAATTACCCAGATATTGCCCAGATTTATGATCGTCACATTTGAAACCAAAATGGTAATTTAAAGTTTTCAAAGATTTTTGTTTATGTTATTTTTATTTCAACTCAAATCCAACACACATAACTTATCAAAAATGTGTAGAAATGGAAATTCCATTACAAATATGTTCTATCTAACCTGAGCGTGTCCTGTTTTGACATCTTAATCGAGAACTGTCACTAAGTTTTATGGCGGTTGAATAATCAAGCACTGAGTGCTGTTATAAAACATGAAAAATAAAGCTTGGAGCTGTTCATTTTTATTATAGTTTGAACAGAGCATTAATAACCCTTTCAAAACAACTAAACAGAATGTTTAACAAAAGCCTTATTAGCGTTTTCAAAACTATCTGAAAACAGGAACAGAATTTCTTAGTAAAAATTTCGCATCATGTATCCGCCCGTGGGCTCTTTATATGCATCGAAAAAAAAAACGATTGCATAAATTCGGGGGTCTTTGATTGTCAAAATTAATAAGAGTTTTGAACCATTAAGACCCCTGAATGTATACAC
>NW_026598791.1:0-25000 GCF_029784155.1 Uranotaenia lowii
TGAGGGACCCCAGCTCTAATGGGTGTCCTTTCAGAGCATGAATTTTGATAGCTTACTTGTAAGGATCAGCTAGTCAAATAATTTTGTATAATTTTGGTGAGATATACAGGAAAATCAAATCGAGCTAATTTAGCTACTAAACCTTTGTGCCAAACACTGTCAAAAGCTTTTTCAATATCAAGAAGAGCAACACCAGTTGAATAACCTTCAGATTTGCTAGCGTTAATCATATTAGTTACACTCAAAAGTTGATGTGTAGTAGAATGTCCATGACGAAAACCAAATTGTTCATCAGGGAAAATAGAATTCTGATTAATGTGAATCATCATTCTATTCAAAATAACTCTCTCAAATAGTTTACTTAAAGATGGAAGCAAACTAATTGGTCGATAACTTGAAGGCTCTGAAGCACTTTTTCCAGGTTTTAAAATTGGAGTTACTTTGGCATTTTTCCATTTATTGGGAAAATAAACCAAGTGAAAACATTTATTGAAGATTTTACATAGAAAATTTAAAGTGCTTTCAGGCAACTTTTTAATAAGAATATAGAAAATCCCATCTTCCCCCGGGGCTTTCATATTTTTAAATTTTTTGCAAATCAATTTAAGTTCATCAATATTTGTCTCACAAGAACTTTCAAATACATTTTGCTTAGAAAGAATATCATCAAATTCAAGGGAAATTTGAGCATCAATTGGACTTACAACGTTTAAATTAAAATCATGAGCAGACTCAAATTGTTGGGCCAATTTTTGAGTTTTTTCTGCGTTCGTTAAAAGAAGTTTATCCCCGTCTTTCAAAGTAGGAATTGGCTTCTGGGGCTTTTTCAGAATTTTAGTTAATTTCCAAAATGGCTTTGAGTAGGGTTTTATGTCCTCTACTGCTTTGGCAAAATTTTCATTGCGAATGAAATTTAAACGACGTTTGATCTCTTTTTGAAAGTCGCAATAAATAAATTTCAAATAAGGATCCCTCGTACGTTGATATTGGCGTCGACGAATGTTTTTCAGTCGTATCAAAAACTGAAGATCATCATCAATTAAAGGTTGATTAAATTTATGTTTAACTTTGGGTATTGAAGCGGCTTTAGCATTGACTATTGAAGTTGTCAAATTTTCTACAGCCAAATCAATATCTTCAATTGAATTCAGTGGAACGTTTACATCTAAATTACGTTCAATAAAATTCCTATATCGCTCCCAGTCAGCTTTTTGAAAGTTAAAAGTTGATTTTAAAGGGTTTTCAATGGGACTTTGGGATAAAGAAAAAGTTACTGGAAGGTGGTCTGAATCGAGGTCCGCATGAGTAACTAATTGACTACAATGCTCGCCTAAATCCGTTAGAACCAAATCAATTGTGGAAGGATTTCTAATCGAAGAGAAACAAGTATGCCCATTAGGATATTCAACAGTGTAATAACCTGCAGAGCAGTCATTAAATAAAATATTCCCATTTGAATTTGATGAAATATTATTCCAAGATCGGTGTTTTGCATTAAAGTCACCAATAACAAAAAATTTAGATTTATTTCTGGTGAGTTTTTGTAAATCTCCCTTCAAAAAATTTTTCTGTTCACCGCTGCATTGATAAGGCAAATATGCGGCAATAATTATAATTTTCCCCATAGAAGTTTCTAATTCAATTCCAATTGTTTCTAAGACTTTTGTATTGAAAGAAGGAAGAAGTCTAAATTTGAGACGACTATTGATGACAATAGCTACACCCCCACCTTGTCGATCAAGTCGATCATTTCGCAAAATTTTAAAGAAAGCATTGCTTTTCAAGTTAATGGCTGGCTTTAAAAAAGTTTCAGTGATGGCAGCAATATGTATGTTTTGAGTTTTCAAAAATAAAAAGAATTCATCTTGGTTAGCCAGCAAAGATCTAGCATTCCAATTCATAATATTTAAACATCTATTTGGATCCATGAGGGAATCGTAAAGTCATAATAATTTTGTTAGCATAATTAAAAGAAGTTTGGAAAGCTTCAAACATTGAATTTGCTTTCAACATAAGTTGCATCATTTCCATTAAATTTTGATGCAAAAATTTTAATTTTTCCTCAGTAATCTCACCCAAATCAACAAAATTGTTAGGATCAGAAAATGAAGGAGAAGAACAAGTATTTGAATTTCGGGTATTTTCCCAAGCCTTCGCATGAACGTTGAGACTTGGTTTTTTCCCATTTTTATTAGTTATGCCTGGAGAGGGCAACCCATTTTCAACCACCTCTGAGAACGATAAACAACGAGTCTGTGGCGCAGATTCAGCACAGGTAACATTAAAATCACTCCGGGTATTACCCAGCCGTGATTCCAATGTCGACCGAGGCTGACTGCGAACAGGCAGGTTGTTTGCCGGCCCGACGTGTGAAGACGAAAAAGAGGAAGGAGGAGAAGAAACTTTTCTGGAAACTTTGGGATTTTTCCTAGAAGCAATAATTTTTGCCCTGATGGGACAGTCTAGCGAATTCGAGGAATGATTACCTGCGCAATTTGCACACTTGAAAAATTCTGTTTTTGGTTTATCACCACCATAAAGGCATTTAGATTTTTCATGATCGAATGAGCCGCAAAACATGCATCTGGCATTCATTCTACAATTTTTAGTGCCGTGACAAAAAGCTTGACAACGACGACATTGCGTAATATTTTGAAGGAAATTGGTTGAAGATTTTCGAAAAGGTTCGAATTTGACTCGACAATGAAACATAAGACGAGCCTTTTCAAGAATTTGCAAACTATTAACTTGATCCTTTTTAAAATGGATCAAATAAAGCTCAGGAGCAAAACCAACACTACTGATATTATTCGTGTTGGTTCTTTTCCTCATTTGAATTACTTGAATTGGAGAAAAACCTAACAAAGAATTTAATTCAGATGTGATCTCATCCGGTGTCTGATCGCCGGTGAGACCACGAAGTACAACTTTAAATGGACGATCACTTCTAGTGTCGTACGTAAAAAATTGATGTTTTTTATTATTCAAATAATTTAAAATTTTTTGAAAATCATTAAAAGATTCCGCCAAAATACGAGCAGTTCCCCTTCGACCGATCTGAAAAGAAATCTTCACATCCTTGACGGAAGTGACGATTTCTTTCCGAAAGGCATTGAAGTCAGGAATCGTGACCGTAATTGGTGGAACCTTTTCGTTTTTAAGAGTATAAGAAGAAGAAGGTTTCTTAGTACTCTTATCAGAATTAAATATGAATATTTCCTCATCACCGATGTTATAAAGGACATCGAATGAATTGGAAATTTCAACTTTTTTGGCAGATGGCCCTGGATTAGGTTCAGCAATCCGTTTTCTTCCGGCCCTTGAGCCGGCCGAAGACTTCCCCATGCTGGAAAGAAAAGAGAAAAATATGAATAAAAGAAAATAGAAATAATTTTAGCACTGAAAAGTGCTGATGGAAAAACAGGTAAGGAAAAAATAAATAATGTAAAAATGTTCCTGCAGGTACACAGCAACGATACGATGCTCCGGCGTACGTGTTGACGGCTCAACGGTACAGATGGAAGTGTGAAGCACGTTGACATGATAATGCAATCAAAACAGCAGAAAAGTTCCAGAACTTAAAATCAGCATGACTTGTGCATAAACAAACAGAGGTATCCACTTGTAAAAATAAACAGATTGAAACCACATTTCTGAAAAATGCGAAGGATTTTGCTATTATTTCTTATAAATTTTAATTGGTTTTCAAATGAAATATACTCGAACGATAAAAATCGATTTTCTACAGTAAATGCGTTGAGGATTGAGGGAATTCAAGAGTGACTTATAAGACCACTATTAAAATGTCATATCAATAGTATAACCAGAGAAATCTTATATAAAGAAACTGTATAGAGCAATTCTTTGGTGTGATTTTTGTAAAAAAAAAAAAATTAAAATTAGAAGTATACAAAACGACCATATCCATATTACCGTACATTATCGTAAAGTGATAAACAAAAGGAAGCGCTCTTTTAAAATTAAAAGAAATATTTTGAGCAAGTATTTATTGGCTAAAGGATGTTGTGTAAGAGTAGAGAGGAGAGCGAATGTGGTAGAAGGATATTAGAAATAAAAATTAATATAAAAATGTCTCGAAATAAATAATTTTCTTAAAAATAAATTATTGAAATGAATCATTCTAGTTTTATGAGTTGCACTTGAAGTTTAAATGTAGGAGTAGTGACGCGTATAGGCTCTCGTAAAAATGCTTTGCAAGTGTTCAGGAAGATCGTTAATTCGAAAATTTAACCAATACTCTGAAGAGTATGAAACGAACTTGGAGAAGCCGAATGCTCCTGAGTTTTGAAACGAACTTTACCAGAACAAGACGCGATTTAGTCCGATTAGGGAATCGGTTGTGGTTTTTGTTAGATGAGGTTGCCTAGCTTACATGGCTACGACAGAGACGATACAAAACTTCGCCTCGATTCTTGAGGCCCGTATTTTCTCCACACGACTATTTTTTCCATCTAACTTTCGAGACTCAACCTGGAACCCGACCTCTACTCTTAAGACTTGAGGTTTGGGCTCTATATGTTTCTGGCACAAGGCCCTTGGCACGAGGCCAGGAACCTCTTCAAAACGAAAATCGATTGACACCTGCGCGAACACTTTTTGGTCTCTTAAGCATATTCCGAATCTCAACACACGTGGCGACCTCTCCTCTCTTTTGCAACTGAGCACTACACTCAGAGGAAATCTTATTATAAATTTCATAAGATACATCTTATGAACCACTTTTTTGCGTCCAAACTAATTTTTCATAAGAGTCTTATGAAATTCTTTCAATTTTCATACGATGTTCTTATGAAAAATAGAAGAAACGGCATTGTGAAAAAATGATGAACACATTCATTCATAGCATCAGTTTTATTTTCATAATCTAACAGTACGAAGCAATCGCCAGTCCATAGTTATTATAGCTTTCCTTCAATGTTAAATGTTATTGTTATCTCCGGAATGGTAAGTTCGATTTGATGTTTTTGGTGTGAACGTTGATTATATTAGTAAACTAAAATACATTATTTGTTTACTTTTCAGCAAGCTGATCGGCAAAAAAGAAAGGTCGAAGAGTAAGATGCGGCCAAAAAAAAAAACTTTGATGGAGCCGTCTGTTATGCGCTGCTGATGGTGACCATGAAGGATTTAATTTTGAACAAATTTGGCAAACAATAAAGCGAATGTATTCAGCATGAAATATCGAGAATTTTTCTTATTAGAAAGTGATTTACTGTTTCCATAAGAATCTCTTATGAAAAGCAACAACCTCTCATTGAAGTAGGCGTTCATCTTCAGAATTCATTCGCGTCATAAGACAATCTTATGAATTTCATTAATTTTTCTTATGGCGCCACTTCATAAGAGAATCTTATGGCATACATAATAGTATTTTTCTGAGTGTAGTATTAAGGCAAACAGTTGCACCCAGGGAATCCAAAAATCGTTATCGTCCAAAAGAATTTGAGACTGAGATAAAGAGAGAAAATATGTCAATGATCACACAAATTGTGTAGCCAATGATTGAATTATGTGGTGATTTGTGGCAATTTGTAAGAGGAAATGAGAAAGGTTTGAGTTAAAATGAGAGAGTCCAGTGCTCAAAGAGAGTGAAAATGTGCTAATTGTTGCAAATTGTAGCAATGTATGAAGCAGTTGTGGAATTCTGATCATTACCATTCCAAATACAAAGAATTCTCTCTCGATTGCAATCCCTCGATACAAGCACTAATCAATTTCAATTTAACTCT
This sequence comes from Uranotaenia lowii, assembly GCF_029784155.1. NCBI lineage: Eukaryota > Metazoa > Arthropoda > Insecta > Diptera > Culicidae > Uranotaenia > Uranotaenia lowii. Next base: position 5,751 of record NW_026598791.1, read on the forward strand.
CGATAAGTTGTGCATTCCGATTCAAGTTTATCGGCTCTTTTAACGTTAAAAAATTTCTCACTATTTTGTAGAAGTTTAGGGCGCAGGATACAAATGGATACAAATAGCTGGAAAAAGAACTCTTTGTGCGTTTGTTCTCTTGGTTGCTTCCAGTTTTGTCGGAGAACATTCTTAGAACTAGAACTGATAGAGAGACGAGTTATCTTGATCGTCATTACAAACAATGAGAAGTCATTATCATTATTAGTTCTGCTCAATTTGCATCCCTGGTTGCACAGCGTTTGTGCCACACCCAGACCACCGCGATCTGATTAAGCCGAGTGTGACGTGCAGTGGCAGTGCTTCTGGGTCGTCCCTTTCTGGTTTGTCTGGATCTCAGTCGAAAGCATTTCTACAGATCTCGTTCACATCTTTGAACAAAGTGTGCCTAATGAATCTCAGTCCGACAAGGTGAGGTCAGCTTTCAGTATTTTAGAAGGAATTCCGTCGATTCTAGGCACAACAGGCAATCTGTCAAGTGCTTTTGAGATAGCGTCCAATACTGAAGTTCATAGACAAAATTTTTTGAGCAGGATCGAGAAAAATTCAGAAAAGCTCCCACTGGGACCCAAAATCAGCTGCAATTCTTCTATTCGACCAAAGTTTACATAGTTAATCATGTAAGAATGCCAAGAGGACCCAATAGTGAGCTTGAATTTGGATAAAAATGAAGATTATTGATTTCATGAAGTGAGAGAAATGTGAGAGGTTTTTTCAAGCTCAATCCGAAAATATGAATAAATGAAGTGATAGAAGAGTCAATTTCTGACTGGTTTACCTAGCTGGCTAACAATTAGGCCTGACTTCATTTCTACAAGTTAGAAAAACTGGCAGCGCTGGTAAAATAAACAAAATACGGTGGACAAATCGTGCGCAAAATATTTGGACTGATTGTGGGGAGATATTTGAAAAATTTCGTGATGGTCGATCGTTTTCTTTGAAAAACACTTCAATAGGTCCCACAATGTTTATACTCTATTTAAGTTGGATCTGGAATTTTACAATTCCAAAAAAAACTGTTGTGAGTGATAAAAATCTATCTATGTTGTATTTGTGCCGGTGGAGCACAATCGGCTAAATTTGTAATCAATAACTTCGTCCAAATTCAAATTTTCAAGTTATTTTGAAGGTCAAGCTTCAGGAAACGGAAACGTAATCAAAATGAACCATGATTTGAAAAAGGGTGTTTGAAGTCAAAAAATTTCTTCAATGGACGCTATCTCAAAAATCACTTGACAGAACATCACAAAAATTTGCACATGTAAACATTACTTTACCAGGAACTTTGCTGAAAATTTCGTCAATTTCCATTCACAAATTTAAAAGTTATTCATAAAACAAAGTGTTGTCGGTTCAGTTGTTTCGAAGATACAGCGAAAGTAGTAATTCAGGTCTATATGACTCTAACCGGCTAATTGTCCTTTTTTTAACCGTTAAAGAAGGTTAAACTGCTTCAAATGGTAGGTAAGTTATTTCAACAAAGCTTTCTTAAACTTTCTAATTATAAGTTTAATTTGAATATTCATGAATCAGTTATGAGCTAAATTTTATATAATGATAATATTTAATGGATTGTTAATTGCTTTGGGATCACTTTAACTGTTTTTAATTAATTTTTATTCTTATCTTCTCATCAGTTTCGCGATGAGTTTAAGTTTAATGACATAATCATGTGTTGCGTCCCGTAAGAGTGCATTAACAGTGTCGGCATGTTCCGATAATTGCAATTCCCTCAAAATCAACATGTCTTTTGGGGGAAGTGGCGGACATCAATCATCCATCGCGCGCGAAACAATCCGTCGAAAATGTGAACCAAATTATCAACGGCCAGGAAGCGTCATTGTTGCCAAGCAAGCAGCTTACATAAACGTTTCAACGGGTTCATAAATTTTCCCGCGTGCCCTCCAGCGAATTTCACACCAAAAGCAACTCTATCTCTCCCCTTAACCGCAGATGTTGGGGAAAAATATAACACCCGAAACGGAGAATTGAAAATAATTAACCCAAACATTATTGAAAATCTACAAATGGTTCATGGAGGGCGATGAATTTAATCGAAGGTGATAACTCATTTCAGGCCTTTTTAAAACGAAATGCTGAAGTTCTAGGATTTAAAAAACCTGTTTAAGTTAATTTTAATTTCTGGTGGTCTTATCTTTCCTTATATTTTTGATTCCATTAGTTTAACTGTTTTTTTATCAATCGACCAAAATCATTTCATGTTTAATCGATTGCTATGAATAATCACAGTTGAGGTTGCTAGGTAGTTTGAAGTTTCTCTTATCAGATGTTCAGTATGACCCATAAGAATGCGAAAAGCTGTTACCAATGTTCAAAGACTTTTTTTCTTGATATTAACACAATTTTAAAGCCATTTCTTTCTTTCAGGCACGTGGATACAGCATATACCTAAAGGCCATCCAGAGGTTTCAGAATCTTGGCACAGCATCGAACACCTTCATCGGATTGCGGACATTGAATCGATCGAAGATATGGCCAACAAAATCATCTCAACTTCAGAGGCAAATCGAGGCAGTCTTCCATCGCAGATTAATCCTAAATCCTAAATATGAGATTTGTGTTTGTGTAAGTTTAATGGTATTTTCCTTGTTCAAGGCTATTGCGGATGTGTTGTAGTTAAAAATTTACATTCTTATACTTATTAATAGGAATACTCATCCTGTCCAGCTATTGTTATTATAATAATAAAACACATAATGAAATTTCAAACTATATTCTAACCCATAAACTTTCATTGAACTTTCATTATCTTCTAAAATTTGAGGCATGCTGATTCATTTTTATATTGTCAGATTATTGGTATCGATTATTATTAAGAATATCCAGAACATTTCATAGTGATTTTTTTTAGAATTTTCAAAGCTTTTATGTTAATTTATTTTTTTTTCTGTGTTGAGATTATTGTTTCTAGAACTTCAGTTTTCCTTTTCGCTAGCCTCATCAAGGTGTAATTAGATATGCTTTACCAAGTTTTAATTTTCTTCAAAAATGCTAACTAAGTTATCTTAGTGGAAAATTAAAAAAAATCTACCATAAATACGCAACATCAGATTGGTTTATTGGTAAATGTTATGCATTATGATTTATCAAAAAAGTTATTATTGTTTAAAAAAAAATTTTTTTGTGTTTTGTAAAAAAATAATTTAAAATATAAAAAATTGTTTGAAAACAAATGCAATAAAAAAAAGAAAGCATTGGTTGAATAATGTTAACAAATAAGGAATTTCAAATAGGGAAAGAAGATGTTCAGTACAATTTTTTTGTTGGTTATTTGTTTAAAATAACATAAAACACAATACATTTGAATTATAAATATTTAACATTCCTTCAGAAACCAATATATGTTTAGGATTAAAACTACAGTTTATTAAGATCTTTACACTAGTCAAAAGTGTCTCCTGCTCATATCCTTTCACCCCATCCCAGAAAAATTATTTGCTAGGATGCAGAGGTGACCTCGGTCCTAAAGCGTAAAGTTAAATCTTTCATCCCTTTCTAAATTTTTCCCAACTATCTATTGACTACAAGGACGTGGCCGGCGCCGTTATTGATGTTCAAAGAGAGAGCATGAGTTTTGTACAATGAGAATGAACTACTAATCCCAAGTACCATTCTTTTGACCTTTGTACAAAACTGATGGCCTCGGTCAATCACGGAGTAGCAACCATTGGCGATGTGGAATCATTTCTACTGAGCCACGCCTGCGATCATGGTGTTCGAAATGCATAGATAAAAATGATATAAATCAAGATATATTCGTAAAATACATTCAATTTAAACAGTCAGCAACATGTACAGAACCACCATTAAAAAATCTTTTTAAATGTGATGATGAGGCATTTCGGGTTCAATGATTAAAGGTGGATGTGAGTAGTCAATTAAGCTAAGCTAAGCTAAGCTAAATCGAGGCAGTCTTCCATCGCAGAGATTCGTTCTCTTACAATTAAGTTAGTTTTTATGATATAGTATAGTATAGGCTTGAGTTTATACATGTTTTCCTCGACAGTATATTTTCCGATATATCAAATAAATACTTTATTGCTACAGCAAATTGAAGTCAAATCAACAATGTTTAGAATTTTCTTAATCAAAGAGTTGATCATAGTTGATCCGAACACTTAATTAACAATAATAAAGTAATTTGAATGTAATGATTGCAAGGCCGTGCGAACGGGGGGGGGGTACTAAACGGAAATTACTTAATCATAATAGGTGTTAAATAAGTTTTAACAAGAAAGTTAGAAATTTGGCTCGCCTTCGGCGGAATTTAGTCTTCAATCATCCTACGTTTGAATCACTTTACTTTCCGACACTACATATCTGTCGTTCACGGATTGAAAAAATATTTTTGATCGTGAATTTCGATTTGCAATTCAATCTACCTTTTGATATGAAACTCAAACCTTGACATACAAAAACCCTTCTTTTTCTTTAGAATGGGTTCTAATTATGAAGTTCAAATTTTGAAACCAAGTATTTCAACTTCAAAATCATTTCATCGAATACAAGCTTTATACATCAACAAATTGGAAGCCATGTCTCATGACTCATGACGATCATCAGAATAAGCAAAACAAAATCTAAATCATAGTATCCTCTACTGTATTACTAAATTTTTTAGTTTACTTCAAATGCTGATATGGAATATGCTTTGAAAAACCAATGTCAATTTCAATTTTGTTTTGTGTTTCTTGTTTTTCTAAATGCTCAACATCACGTTCAGAAACGTTTTGATAAATTACACAATGCCACAAAATGTTCCATTTGTTTACTTTTCCTCATTTTGAATGAAGTCTGAAATCAAATTAAATTAGAGATATTTTTAAAGCAAAAAATTTATCGTTTTGTAGGTTTGAAAAAAAATGTGTTAAATGAATTCAATTTTTTCAAACTTTATTCAGTAATGTCAAAAATACGTGTAATGATATCTTTTTTAAATTATTAAAAACTGTAGAGCTCAAATTTTGTGATTATGTATTATCATCTTTAAAACATTATTCCTTAATTAAACTAAATAGGTATAAGAAACAAATTCAGGATGAGATTTTTTCATCACACAGTAAACGAAAATTACCGAGTTCGGTAATTTTTTTACCGAAATCCTAACATGTGTAAATCGTTAAACTGTTCGGTAATTTTTTAGGTAAAAAATAAACGAACATCTTTAAATCGATTCTTCATTTACCGATGTTCGTTTATTTTTTACCGAAAAAATTACCGAACAGTTTAACGATTTACACATGTTAGGATTTCGGTAAAAAAATTACCGAACTCGGTAATTTTCGTTTACTGTGCAAAGTACATTTGTTATTTCATCAGTTATCAAGGATTTATGTCATTTTAAATTTATACATTTTAAAGCTTATAAACTCAACAAAGCAAAGTGATGGACAAAATTTGACAAAACATTCGAGTTCAGGACGCTTAAATTTACCTAATCAATAATTCAATCATAGGCACCAAAATGCTGTTCTCTTGAGTTTAAAATTAAATTCTCTTAATAAGTTTTTAAAATGGTTAGAAGAGTTTTATAAAAAATCCCTCATAAATGTTTAAAAAAAATGTTTTCTTTATGTCTTACATGAAGATAATTTTTTTTTTCGAAAAAAATTACCAAATTTAAAAGTGACAAAACATTCACTATCTAGAGAAGATTGGTATAACTGTTAAGATGTCATGTTTCGGCAAAGAGCCGAACTTTGCCGTTCAAATTCAACGGGGGGATATTGTTGATGAATACCAATAGCAACAGCGGGCCGAAGTTGCTTCCTTGTGGTGCTCCCGTTGAAATGAATCTTTTACTACTTGAAGCTCCTTTTGAGAAAAAAATTGTTGGTGAGCTGTTAAGCAGCGGTGTGTAAACTCGCTTCGGGAAGAATCATTCGGCTGATTTTTTCCGAGTTGAACTTGTTGTGTGCAGATTGATTTTATCTTCGTTCCAATCATTACGTGATTGCACACAAAACAAAGAAAACAGTTCTGTATTGATGTTTTTCATGCCTCGCAGGAATAAAATCACACCAACGAAACAACAGAACGAAGCTTACCGTACACGAATGCACACGAGCGATCGTTGCCCGACGGACCGAGTTAACATTCCTTGCACCCTTCTCTTGCTCGTTTCCCGTTCTCTTGTATCCATCACTTTTAGCCATGCTCGATTGATGTGTTCGGCTGTCGAACGATAACGGTTTGAATATTGAATTCGCAGAACTGTACGTTCGCTTCGCTGATGTTTCCCCCGATTGCTGTTTACTCCTGCCGAGTTTACCCGTATTTTACTTCCTGATGCTTTCCGAGTTGAACTATAGATAGCATCATTGCAGTTTGACTTTAACGAAATAAAATCGTTCTGTAAAGAAGGGCAAAGTGCAAGTATGTAGACTCGCGATTTTAACATCTCTGCTATAGCTTTCGAAAAGTCGAAGGGATTGTCCACCTAATCCATACCATTCCAATTTTTGTAACAGCAAGGCATGATCAATGGTGTCAAACGCTTTCCTCAGGTCCAAAAATTAGGCACCAGCATATCTACGGTTATCCAGATCATCGTACACGTCCTCCAAAAGTTCGGTTGTTGCAGTTAGAGTCCTGCATCCCTTTATGAAACCATGCTGGCGTGGGCTTATGAGGTCATATCTCGTTAAATATTTATTTATTCAGGTGACAAGTAGTTTCGCAATGACTTTGTTCAAGACAGAGAGCGTTGAGATTGGACGGTAGTTTGATACAGTTGATCCGATCATAGGAGATAGGAGTTACGCGGACTACTTTCAATGCATCAGGATAGACATTAGTTTCGATAGCTTCGTTGAAGATATCTGTCAGGATGTTGGAAAAAGCCAAGTGATGGGCTTTCACTGGGCTGCACAAGGAGAGCGTGGATGCGAACTTATAGTATTGAACCGTTGAAATCTCTCTTGTACTTATTCGACAAACTTGATCGTGATGAGGTTGTAGTCTTTGGACTTACGAGCCAGGGCTTCATTTAGGAATTTCCATGATTGTTTCGGGGTTGTCGTTTGCAGAAGCTACAGTAATAGATCGGTTTGCAGTGACTTTTTAGTTTAGACAGCCTTTTAGAAACAAATTTAAGATCAGCTTTTGAATGTTTGTCCGCAGGATTCCGTTTACAGTGCACACTGGTACAGAACATCAATCTAGCGGAACTAAATTAATAGCGCCCAGGGATGAAAAGATAGACTTTTGGTGTCTTCGACAACATTGCATAGTTTTACAAGGCGCATACTTTGAAATAAAATACAGAGTCGAGGGGTCCACCAATAGCAAGATAAAAATGCTAACTTTTTTGTTAAGCATTTTAGAGCTTTTGTTCCTTCTACAAAGTTGTTTATCTTAACAAAATACATAACTTTGCTGAACAAGTCAAAGTTCTACAATTTTATTCTAAGGAGTTACAATGAAATTAAGAAAAATACCTTGAAAAAACAGTTTTTTTAATCTGAAACGTTGTAGGTAAGACAAAACAATTTTCAGTCTTCGAAACAAAGTTGTAAAATGTTAAGTTCTACAATCGCTTAGTACATTATGATGTGTTTTGAAATTGCTGTAGCGCTGCAGATAGCATTTAGTGTAATATATTAACGATTTTCAAAGCAAAGTGGTTCGCATTGCGCAAATTTTCGCACCATCAGCCAATATGGATTTTATTTTTGGTATTAAGAGGAATCATTTCCATATAAAACTAGCGTGGAACTCGGTGGAACTCGAAGCAATTTTAAGATTGAAAATCTAGTATTTTGTTCACAAATATCACTTTTTCAGACACTTGTTTTTACAACATTTGCTTCGGTCAGGAATAAATGGTGTATATCAACGTGTTGTCAGCTCTGGTTTCAAAATGGCCATAAATCCTTTGCTCAAATTGAGTTTGTAATCCAACGAAAACTTATTATCTCAAAAGTGTTTTTATCGTTAAATAGAGCCAAAATTGGCCTGCCACCAGCTACTGAAAGCTGAAAGCTAGTTTACTTTTGGAATTAAATCACTTTCACGTGTTGGTACAGATATCATTTATATAATGATGTACTAGAACAGATTCTATTGATAAATTTGAAACGGAAAACCGGTTAAATCATCTAATTATTTCTTTTTCTCAAATTCTGCAAGTAAATTGCATCAAAGAAACTAAGAAACTAATAAAGTGTCTTAAAAAAAGTGATATTTGTGAACAAAATACTAGATTTCCAATCTGAAAATTGCTTCAAGTTCCACCGAGTTCCACGCTAGTTTTATATGGAAATGATTCCTCTTAATACCAAAAATAAAATCCACATTGGCTGATGGTGCGAAAATTTGCGCAATGCGAACTACTTTGCTTTGAAAATCGTTAATATATTACACTAAATGCTATCTGCAGCGCTACAGCAATTTCAAAACACATCATAATGTACTAAGCGATTGTAGAACTTAACATTTTACAACTTTGTTTCGAAGACTGAAAATTGTTTTGTCTTACCTACAACGTTCCAGATTTAAAAAACTGTTTTTTCAAGGTATTTTTCTTAATTTCATTGTAACTCCTTAGAATAAAATTGTAGAACTTTGACTTGTTCAGCAAAGTTATGTATTTTGTTAAGATAAACAACTTTGTAGAAGGAACAAAAGCTCTAAAATGCTTAACAAAAAAGTTAGCATTTTTATCTTGCTATTGGTGGACCCCTCGACTCTGTATTTTATTTCAAAGTATGCGCCTTGTAAAACTATGCAATGTTGTCTAAGTATGTATGTATGTATGTATAATCCATCCAACGACCCCCTGAACTATTAATTTAGTTCCGCTAGATTGATGTTCTGTACCAGTGTGCAGTGCTTCCAGATGATGTCTTTAGTTGATATCAGTTTCCAAGCTTAGAAGGTCATCCACGGGCAGTTCCTTTTTACCTTTGCTTTCATTGTTACTGTTTTTGTGGCGCGATTTCGAATGTCATTATATTTGTCAGCTATAAAAACGATTTTTTCATTTGCGGATAGATTTTGTGGGATGTAATCAAGGCTTCCGCGAATTCCGTGTTCTGCTGGTGGTGTTTGACGATGATTTTGCTCAGGAACTGGGCTTTTTTTTTATCGGAACTGGTTGACAGGGTAGTAACGATCATACTATGGTCGCTTGTATCCATGCATATGGTTTCGTTCATTTTCGAGGCGATGATACTCTGGGAGCGTTAAATACAACGAATCAGAGGCTCGAGGTAGTTGTGAGTGTTCAGATGGATACTAACATGTAGGTCGAAGTTTTGGCAACGGCCGAGTAGTACAGTAATTACTGATCGCTGACAATAGTAGAATCTGCACTCGGGTCTGTGGGACGTTTTAAACTATACGGGGTTCAAGAGGGGCATGATTGAGATGTCAAGTAATTCTGATGCGGAGTCCAAGTTGGCAGCTACCTGGAAGTTGAGCTAGTTCGACGTAGCTTGTATGGGCTCCAATGGACGATATAAGTGGACTGAGCGCTCGAATCCAAATGACACTAACTTGCAGGCTTTCACTCCGTAAACTGTTCGTTGGATTTTTGGCGTCATATAGCGGCGTATCGCACCATATTTGGCCTTATTCGGCTGTTGACTTTGTTGATACTTACGGTTTCAGATCCGTCGAAATCCGTTCCTACTGCTGAAGAATTCTGCTGCTTCATCTCGCAGAACCAAAACATGATTTGTTTTGGTTCTCCACATGCGTTGTGTCCAATTCACGATCGAGAACAATGGATCAATGATTGCTGATGACAGGTGATGATGATAAACGCGGTACAAATGTTTACATCCTCACACGGTTAAGCGAGACTACTCAAATTGGGTTCATGTTAACACAACATTGTTGCCAGATATTCTGGGTAGAAGTATCATTTTACTCATTAAGAGATGAGTACTTTCCCGGTTAGGGAATATGAGAAGTGAAAAGTGACAATTAGATAAATAAGAAAGTTGTATTCTTATGACCTCACAGCCCTGATCAAACTGAATAAAGATTTTTATTTATTTATTTGATCCTAGGCTTCAGCCTTTAATCTTTACTAGTTTTAACTAATTATTTAAGAATACGCTAACTTAAATCTATTTTTGATTTGTTTTCTGGACATTTCTAGCTTTATCACATTAGCATGAGCGTTGTAGAGCGCCATCATTCGATAAATAGGTTCATTCCGAGCGTAGTTCTGGATACGGTTTGTAAGCTGAAACGGTCTTATACTGCGCAAACTGCTACGTCCTTCGTTGGGTGAGATTTGTGACAACAAATAGGGTGAAAAATATTTTCCACTGTTAAGATCTTTAAAAAACAACACGTCGATTGATTTCCTACGATTTTCCAGTGCATCCAATCCTACCAGCATACATAATGCGCGATATTCCGGCATTTCGTCATGCCAACCAAGGTTCCTTAGGGCGTATCTCAGAAATCGTTTTTGGACTCGTTCAATTCTGTTTTTATGTACATTGTAGTATGGCTGCCACACTATACTGGCGTATTCGATAGCAGTTCGGATAAGGCCGACGTAAATCGAAACAATGGTGTAAGGGTTGTCCAGCTCGTGACAAATCCTACTTACCATACCGTACATGGAGTTTGCTTTGGCAACGACTTGTTCAATATGTTTTGAAAAATTGAGTTCCGCATCCAACTCAACGCCTAGGTCCTTCACCGACGATTTTCTAGCAATGATACTGCTGTTTTCGAGACGATATTCATGCAAGATGTTATTCATCTTCCGAGAGAAGGTTATCGTGCTACATTTTGAGGCATTAATTTTCAATCCAAACGCGCTGCAGCACTCAGAAAATCTATATACAGCGTTTTGAAGAGTCAAGCAATCCTTGGGATCTCGAACTGGAAGGTACATTTTCAGATCATCCGCGTATATCAAAACAAACACGTCACGCAACACTCCGGGAAACTCGTTCATAACATAAGATGAACTCTATTCCACCACTGAAACCTGCCTTTTAAAGACATACACCGTCTTAGCCGATTTAGGCTTTACAGACTGAATAAATGACATGGACAACTTAAGATTAACATTTAACACCCAGTACCGAGATAGGAATCGAACCCATGCCATCAGTGGGCTAGCGATTATCGTCTTAACACGCTAACCACTCGACCACCGAGACGTACCTTATTCGTACGTAACCTTATATCAACAGACCTTGTGTACTGGCTGAAGATGCGCTAAAGACGTTCCTCAGTTTCTGACGAGACACCTCCTTGGCAGGTTACGCGTGGACAAGGAAGAATCAGGAAGTAAGGTAAGATACTGGTTATGGGGTTGATATAAGGCCAGGTTCTGAGGAACATTACGCACAACGAAGTGGTGATTTTGAGCCTCTCAGAAGGAGTAGAGCTGGTTGATTCCACAGATGACTTCGCCCTATTTGGGATTCAGCTTCAGATGCGATAAAGAGCTAGAGGCACTACAAAAATTTGCAGCTACCTCAATACAAAACCTAAATTAAAAGCCTGATTTGACTACAAACGGTCGAAATGATTAAAGTTGAATCGTGCGACACATTATGTTTTTCGGATCGATTTAAAACCAACAAAACCTTTTTTAAAAACATATATTCATTAAATCCTAATTTCTTTTTTCTCATTTTCGTATCATTTGATGTTTTTTTCATCCCCAGAAACCATTTCATATTTTCAAAACATGCTCCTTTTGCTACCTAGGAAATATCGGTTAACTTTCTTATGTCAACATTTTCTCTCTTACCTTTTTTCATTCCACAATTTAATAAAATGCTCAGCCAGAATAAACTCCTGCTAAGAGTAGGGAGGGGGGACAATTCGATTCGGTTCCAATGCTGCTTGGCCCCGGTTGATCTCTCAAATAAATGAAGTCAAATATGCAATAAGCAAAAAACAACTTCTTCAAACATCATCGCACGATGATGTTACCAATCGAACGGAAAACAATGTTGTCTGTATCAATGTTTGATTAATGTTGTTTGTACATCTGTTGAACCGAGGACGATTTCATCTGTCTCTTTATGGTATGAGATTTTTCACATTTTTCCTCAGGTTTTTTTCCGGCTACACCGATTTGTTTGCTTTAAACTTTCCACTTTGCCAATTTTGTCATACTGGCTTGGTTTGGATGTCGTTTTGATTTCTCTTGGCAACGGCTACTTCGTTAACATGATTGGTTGCTCCGGGACAATTTCGTGTTGCTTTTTTGACCCTCTAAGAGCAAGTTCAATGGTGTTGGGAAAAAGTGGAAATTTTGACATTTTAAAAATTTTACCATGCAAAAATGTTTTCAAGATCGTGGGGCGTTGTATTTTTTTAAAACACTGTTTCTATTTCAGCCGTATGTGATAGAAATATTGCTATTTTTGCATCACAGTATGCGAAAATACAACACGTGTGGTAAAAAAACTAGAAGTCCACAGATCTTGAAAATGTTTTTGCATGGCAAAATTTTCAATATGTGCCGTAAGTGTCGAAATTTCTACCACTTTTTCCCAACACCAGTGAACTTGCTCTAACGAATTGCAAGCCAAAAACCGTTCCATTTACGTGAGTTTAAATTATTTACAATTTGAGCTTACCCTCAAGCCTGCCAGAATGCAATCACGGACAGAACACTGCCATGTACAATTTTTTTTTCCTATGATACAACATTTACTTTCGGTAAAACACATTATTTACGATTTGGCTTCGATTTCTGTTTTATCGATCAAAACTGATCCACTAACCGGAATTAATTGATAAAGTTGGAACACAAAGTGAATGCAAAAAAAAACACAAAAATTAAAAATAAATAATTGAAAGGCAGCACTTATTACAAAAATTAAAAACTTAATTCTATTTCCTTACACAATTCGTAAACCGAAAACTATTATTCAGTAAAGACAACATATCAAACAAAATAATTTAAAGCTCGACTATGAATCTGAAAAATATAAAATCTGAATAAGAATCTGATAGCTGATTCTAAAATATGAATCGTAATTCGATATCTAAGTCCCAAATCTGAATTTGAAATCTGAATCTGAAATAAAAATCTGAAATCTGAATCTGAAATCTGGATCTGATAACAGAATCTAAAATCTGAATCTAATTCTGAAAACAAAATATGAAATCTGAATCTGAAATCTGAAATCTGAATCTGACTTCTGAATCTGAAATCTGAATCTGAAATCTGAATCTGAAATCTGAATCTGAAATCTGAATCTGAAATCTGAATCTGAAATCTGAATCTGAAATCTGAATCTGAAATCTGAATCTGAAATCTGAATCTGAAATCTGAATCTGAAATCTGAATCTGAAATCTGAATCTGAAATCTGAATCTGAAATCTGAATCTGAAATCTGAATCTGAAATCTGAATCTGAAATCTGAATCTGAAATCTGAATCTGAAATCTGAATCTGAAATCTGAATCTGAAATCTGAATCTGAAATCTGAATCTGAAATCTGAATCTGAAATCTGAATCTGAAATCTGAATCTGAAATCTGAATCTGAAATCTGAATCTGAAATCTGAATCTGAAATCTGAATCTGAAATCTGAATCTGAAATCTGAATCTGAAATCTGAATCTGAAATCTGAATCTGAAATCTGAATCTGAAATCTGAATCTGAAATCTGAATCTGAAATCTGAAATCTGAATATGAAATCTGAATCTGAAATCTGAATCTGAAATCTGAATCTGAAATCTGAATCTGAAATCTGAATCTGAAATCTGAATCTGAAATCTGAATCTGAAATCTGAATCTGAAATCTGAATCTGAAATCTGAATCTGAAATGTGAATCTGAAATCTGAATCTGAAATCTGAATCTGAAATCTGAATCTGAAATCTGAATCTGAAATCTGAATCTGAAATCTGAATCTGAAATCTGAATCTGAAATCTGAATCTGAAATCTGAATCTGAAATCTGAATCTGAAATCTGAATCTGAAATCTGAATCTGAAATCTGAATCTGAAATCTGAATCTGAAATCTGAATCTGAAATCTGAATCTGAAATCTGAAACTGAAATCTGAATCTGAAATCTGAATCTGAAATCTGAATCTGAAATCTGAATCTGAAATCTGAATCTGAAATCTGAATCTGAAATCTGAATCTGAAATCTGAATCTGAAATCTGAATCTGAAATCTGAATCTGAAATCTGAATCTGAAATCTGAATCTGAATCTGAAATCTGAATCTGAAATCTGAATCTGAAATCTGAATCTGAAATCTGAATCTGAAATCTGAATCTGAATCTGAAATCTGAATCTGAAATCTGAATCTGAAATCTGAATCTGAAATCTGAATCTGAAATCTGAATCTGAAATCTGAATCTGAAATCTGAATCTGAAATCTGAATCTGAAATCTGAATCTGAAATCTGAATCTGAAATCTGAATCTGAAATCTGAATTTGAAATCTGAATCTGAAATCTGAATCTGAAATCTGAATCTGAAATCTGAATCTGAAATCTGAATCTGAAATCTGAATCTGAAATCTGAATCTGAAATCTGAATCTGAAATCTGAATCTGAAATCTGAATCTGAAATCTGAATCTGAAATCTGAATCTGAAATCTGAATCTGAAATCTGAATCTGAAATCTGAATCTGAATCTGAAATCTGAAATCTGAATCTGAAATCTGAATCTGAAATCTGAATCTGAAATCTGAATCTGAAATCTGAATCTGAAATCTGAATCTGAAATCTGAATCTGAAATCTGAATCTGAAATCTGAATCTGAAATCTGAATCTGAATCTGAAATCTGAATCTGAAATCTGAATCTGAAATTTGAATCTGAAATCTGAATCTGAAATCTGAATCTGAAATCTGAAATCTGAATCTGAAATCTGAATCTGAAATCTGAATCTGAAATCTGAATCTGAAATCTGAATCTGAAATCTGAGTCTGAAATCTGAATCTGAATCTGAATTTTGAATCTGAAATCTGAATCTGAAATCTGAATCTGAAATCTGAATCTGAAATCTGAATCTGAAATCTGAATCTGAAATCTGAATCTGAAATCTGAATCTGAAATCTGAATCTGAAATCTGAATCTGAAATCTGAATCTGAAATCTGAATCTGAAATCTGAATCTGAAATCTGAAATCTGAAATCAGAATCTGAAATCTGAATCTGAAATCTGAATCTGAATCTGAAATCTGAATCTGAAATCTGAATCTGAAATCTTAAGAAAAATCATTAGTTTATCGAAGAAAAACAAGGGGAAAATATTTGAGAGAAGAAATGAACGTAGATTTTTAATTCCTTATCAATTTGGATTGATAGATGGAAAATGGATGATAAAAATTAAAAGTAAAACAAACAAACCCAATCTGTTAAAATGAAAAAAGTCTTTATTAATTCGTTGCTTCAACTGAGTAAAAATATAAACTTATAAGCTACTCCTGGATTAAAATTCACGTCCTACGGCTTGAAACTTAATATAAAGTTAATGTTCATAAGTTTATAAACAGAAAAAAGAGCTATCATTTAAAACTGCCACGTGTTTCAACGGAATCTCTCTGATTTGTTCGTTATTTAACGTCTTTTCTCTACTAAAATACCACCACATACAGTTTTGTGGACTGATAAAACTAACTGTCATCTGCCCGTCATAAATACTACCTTTGAGAAATATTTCCTATTTATTGTCTATCAATGGGAGCTGCGTCTCAGTTCTATGAGAAACAACCCGAGTCGGTACGATGTTCGTTTTTCCGTTCTGGATTCAGGAAAACCCGGACCCAACACTTCGATTATGAGTATTTAGTGTGTTTTCAGATTCATTTTTCCATAGATTTATGTTACAAACTAGAACTCTCGGCTTCAAATTGAGTTATATTGACCTGATCTAGATTTCCAATTGGCAAATTCAAATTCCGTACTTTCTTCTCGATGGGTTTCAAAAACTGAGCTCTCATCTGACCTGTTTGATCTTCTCTGAGTAATGGGAAAAATGTCTTTTAATAGTTCTTTCTTCTAATGACCTAAATCTCGTTTTCTTTCTCTTTGTTTCACTCTCATCTCGGGCTCTTTTTATCTACGTCTACATTAAGAAACCAAGTTAGAAATACATAAATAAAAGGTGATGCTATAAATTTGTCGAAAGTTTGACATTTTTTTTCCTATTATTTCGACACAAGTTTGGCAAAAGTGTTGGCCTGTTCCCATATCTGTCTTTCTTTGACCCTTTCGTATTAGCACGGTGTCATTATTATTTGGGAAATTTAAAAACCCCATCAGTTTTTTTAAGGGTACAGAGTGTTGTATCGATGTGTTCCTACTCTCACAAACCAAGGGGAGGGAGGACACCTCGGATGTTTGAGAGTCTTATTGACCGGCTGCCGGAAGTTTGTACCGGGGATACATGTATAGGGTAGGGTCTACTTAAATTAGTTCCGTCACAAAGTCCGGCTGATCGACACCACTGCTGGTCCCGCTCGGTTGCTGCACCTGGAAGGTTGACCCCCGGAATTCGTACATCTGCAAAAAGAGTTAGGGAGAATTAAAGAACGTTGTTTTTAGTTGTAAGATCAATTCAACAAAATATAAGGCATTCAGAATCACAACACAGTACAAACAATGGTTATGAACAAAACATTTAACTCCAGTATTGTGTAATTCATGTGATAATGAAACTTTTTGGAAACTATTTTGGGTGTTTTCATTATTCTCTACCCGAATCTGGGTATTGTCAGGTAGATTATTGTGAGCATTTGAATAACCAAGTGCGATTCAATTTAAGCGAATTACTATTCAAAGGCTGAATCAGCGAGACATTTTCTCGATCAATAGAGTGTCCAGATTCACACATGTGTAATGCTACTGCAGATCTTGGATTCTGTTAAGGAAAGATTTTTTTTTATTTGAATCAGATTTAGCTATAGCCATGTGTTCCTCGAATCCATCAATCAGTTTCCTTTTAGTTTGTCCAGGACCTTATCACAGTCGGAACAACTGATGTTGTACACACCAGATCTATGAAGGAGATCCACTGGATCTTTAGTCGATCCAAGGATGGATTTCCGTTGATTATTTTGAGCTAGTGAACACGAGTTCAATATCAAACTTTGTCAACTTTCGTCGCAATTCAAGTGCGTTGACACTGTTGAACTCCATGGATCTTCGTTGAAACTCCTTCCGAATGGAGGTTAAAGTAGCGAAAGATTTCCGTTGAAGTTAATTTTTGTTTCTCTTTATGATGGCTTGAATGAATCTACTTTGGTATCTATTTTTATTAGCCGTTTGGAAAATATATTGAAGCTCCTTTTCTCTTCCTTCATTTGAGAGAGGAATGGAGTTCGATCGAGTGGTTGGAGGTGCTCGGTATTACCCTCATGGTATTCGTCGGCTTTCTATAGATTTAGAAATGGAATAGGCCTTCATCTCTTTTTACCAGAACATCCAGTAAAAGTAATTTCCTATCTTCTTCTATTTCGCAAGAAAATTTGATATTCTCATGCAAACCGTTTATGGATGTTAGAAGTTCTTCAAGAAAATCTTTATTTTTTACACAAAAAATTTCATCGACGTATCTCCACCATTTTTCGAGTACCTAATACATTTTGATTTTTAAGAGTCTCTTCCAAATGAGCCATAAACAGTTTACAAAAGAATGAAGACAGAGGGTTTGGTGCCCCCTTTGTTGGTCTATAGAAAAATTCTCTAAATTTAAAGAAGGTTTGTCCCATACACAAGTCTACCAATTTCTTGTAGCTGCACCCAAAATTCAGCCTCTGTGCCAATGGCGTGTAGTCAATCATTGGTACAAGAAGATAACGCGACCGGTGCTGATTCGATTTGCTCCCACTGGCATTAATCTCCCAAGTTAACCGAATTGCGTATGTCTGAAAGAAACAAAATAAAAACGTTTGCACGTCCCTCCCTATCGCATCACAAGACGAAGAAGGATAGAAATAAATACCGGCCAACACCAGGCAGCCAGCGAACCGAGCACTGTGCCTGTGAATGTAGCAAAAGTAACAACAAAAATATCCTTCTAATTCAATCCACTGGCACCGGCAAACCACGGCCAAGCTGTGCGTGTGTATGCAGTAAAAGCAACAAAAAAAAACATTCCTTCAATTTACCGGCAAACAACCACGCACCGGCCAAGCTGCCCGGCTTTGGCAGCTGTGTATATGTAGCGTGTGTATGTAATAGCAGGCAGTAAGCAAAGCACAGTTCTCATTCAATGGGTTTCCCGTTCCTTCAATCCCGTTCCCTTTCCCGTTTCCATCGAAAGACAAAGGAATGCATTGAAAGAAGGCCAAACGCCGGGAAGCCGCCGTTGTGCGTTTTTTTCGATTGATCGGTGACAGAAAGCCTATGACAAATATCCCTCGTCCTGTATGAAGCTTGAATAGTACACTGGTTAAAATGCCGGTCTGGCAAGACGCTATGATTGGTAATTTGAGTTCGACTCTCACTACAGCGCTGTGGTTTTAATTTTTATTTTTTTTTGTTTCTGGGATGAATTATCCAATAGGAATAGGTTTTTCTTGTTTCGCTTGAATGTAGTGGTCATCATTTTGGTTGGGAGCCGAGTCCTTATGCCAGTTACGGTTTTTCAAACATACCGTCTTCGGCACAGTGCACATTTCAGCACATTATCGGCACAGAGATATGCTAAATAGGCATTGGATTTTTGCAACCTCTTCTATGGGTGTGCCAACTTTGAGTTTCCAAGTGCTCCCATTGTGTTGTTGAAGCATCCTATCCCAGCCAACAATTTGGTAGGAATATCAAAAGATATACGTACGTCTATGTCGACACTAATCATCGTATATGACGTTAGAAAAAAGCATATACCTACCAAAAGTGGAGACAATATACGTACATCTTTTCGTTATTTTCTTTTCAACATCATATATGATGTCATTTACGATGTTAGAAATACTTTGGTACTTTATGTCGCATTGGCGTCATTTTATACGTTACATTAAAGGATTCGATTCATGCGCATTTACGATGATGGGAGGATTGACAGTTCCATCCACACTTTATGCGATGTGTGTTTTACCCTTTTACGATTTGAAGCGATATGATGATAAATTGGCGATTTAAGTCACCCTTTATGCGAGGTGTGTCGAACTCTTGTACGACTTGAACCAATCTGACGATGGATTGGCGATATAAGTCACCCTTTATGCGAGATGTTTTGTACTCATGTGTGACTCGAAGCAATCTGACGATGGAATGTCGATTTATGTCACCCT